>NW_007742467.1:0-21610 GCF_000696425.1 Galeopterus variegatus
TGACTGCTCAGATGGCCCTTAGTGTTCTATATGTGTGTTTGCCTCGGGACTTGGCCTTACCGAGAAGTTTCTTCTCTGTTCAGCTCTGGGAGTTCTCCCTGATCCTTGAGTTCTGGCCCTGGCAGCTGGATCCTGTCCTGCCGGCCCAACAGGGTTTGTGAGATCTGTAAGTATCCGCCTCGCTAACCGGGTGTTTCCCCTCTCTGTGTGCACATGATGGGGCTTCCCAGAGGGTACATCTTTCTTTTCTGAGACTCCTCCTCCTTTGCCGGACCCCTCCCCTCTCTGTGCGCTCAGTACAGGGCTGGGGCGTGTCTTCTGCAATCCTCATCTCTCAGCCCCGCCCGGCCCTGAAGGGGTCTCAAACCTCCACCACGGACACTGTGGGCATTCCTGCGGCCCTGGTCAAGGTCCTCTCTGGGCCTCCCACCTTCCCCCCGGTATTGCGGCCCCCTGTGTGGTTGAGTTATCTCCCACATCATGGTGCGTGCACCCCAGGGGAGGATTCCACAGCACACAGTTCCTCTTTGAATACCCCCGGCATGAGCCGGCTCAGCACCCTCAGGCTGTCAGCTCTCCAGCAGGATCAAGCATTCTCGGGAGCACCCCAGTCACCCCTCTCCCAACCAGAAATCATTCTGGGATGTTTCCGAACTGAAGGCCACAGAGATGGTATCTGCCTCCCGGAAGCAGGGAGTTTACCTGGGGCTGAAGCCCCAGGTGTGGTGGAGTGACACTCTGGCCAGGATCCTCTTCCCTGCCCTCCTGATGCTGGCCGGGGGCTCCCCACGCCACCAGCTCCACCTGAGATCCGCGGGAGGAGTGGGATTGGTGGCTGGTCCGCAGGCCCCGGGGGACCCCGCACTGAAGCACACAATTGGCACGGCTCAGTGAGGAGCCGTGCCAAGCGAAGATGGCTGGCTTGCCCGATCTGAGCCGGCCAGCTCCGCCCCCCCTGGAGAAAATGGAGGTAGCGCTGATGAAGGCGCCTAGCCTGGTGTGGTAAGCAGGGGCCAGGTGGGCCTTTTCCCCCCATGCGGGGCTGGGCTGGAGGTCACTCACAAAGCTCCCAGAGCTGGGCCGGTCCCGTGCCTTCCTCTCCATCTCTGCATCGCTGCTGCCGTCTTTCCTGGTCTTTGTTGCCTTGGGCTGCTCGGTCTCCTGGCACAGTTGCGGCATTCTCAGGAATCTTCTTTTTTTTTTTTCCTTTTTGTCTTTTTTCGTGTCCGGCAACGGATCGCAACCCTCAGTGTCGCGCCCGTACCAGACCGGGAACGGCAACGGGATCGCAACCCTCAGTGTTGCACCCGCACCTGGCTCAGCCAGTGAGCGGGAACCGGTCTGTATGTGGGATCCAAACCCTCGATGGGAGCGCCGCCGCGCTCCCAAGTGGCGCACTGTAGCAGTGCAACACTGGGCCGGCCCCTCTCAGGAACCTTCTTTTGCATCGGTCCTAAAACCTCGAGACTGTAGTTGCTTTTTTTTGTTGTAGATTAGTTGATCAGTGATTTATTTGTTTTTTATTGCTCTTAGAAATGCAAATAGTACTCTGGCAGCACAGCGCACACTTCTCAGGTTCACTCTGTCCTCTGGCACGCTCACTCCAGACCCCTCGCCATCTTGCTCCTCTCATTCAACAATAAAACTTCTTAATGAAACCATAGGAGAAACACTTCTGGAAGTAGGACTGCACACAGACTTCATGAATATGACCCCCAAAGCACAGGCAACCAAAGGAAAAATAAACAAATGGCATTATATCAAACTAAAAAGCTTCTGCATAGCAAAAGAAACAATTAACAGAGTTAAAAGACCACCAACAGAGTGGGAGAAAATATTAACAAAATATACATTTGACAAAGGATTAATATCCAGAATATACAAGGAACTGAAACAACCTTACTATAAAAAAAACAAGTAACCCAATTTAAAAAATGGGCAAAAGTGCTAAATAGGCATTTCTCAAAGGAAGATATACAAATGGCCAACAGACAAATGAAAAAATGCTCAACATCACTCTGCATTCGGGAAATGCAAATCAAAGCCACAGTGAGATACCATCTCACCCCATTTAGGATAGCTAATATCAAAAAGACTGTTAATGGGCCGACCCGGTGGCACACTGCTACAGTGCGCCGCTTGGGAGCATGGCAGCGCTCCCGCCGAGGGTTCGGATCCCACATACAGACCAGCCGCTCACTGGCTGAGTGAGGTGCGGGTGCAACACTGAGGGTTGCGATCCCTTTTCCGGTCCCGGTCTGGTACGGGCGTGATACTGAGAGTTGCGATCCGTTGCCGGTCACGAAAAAAGACAAAAAGGAAAAAAAAAAAAAAAAGAAAAGACTGTTAATGATAAATTCTGGCAAGGTTGCGGAGAGAAAGGTACTCTCATATATTGTTGGTGGGACTGCCAAATGGTGCAGCTTCTATGGAATATGGTATGGAGGTTCCTCAAACAGTTGCAGATAGATCTACCCTATGACCCCGCTATCCCACTGCTGGGAATACACCCAGAGGAATGGAAATCATCAAGTCGAAGGTATACCTGTTCTCCAATGTTCATTGCAGCACTATTTACAATAGCTAAGAGTTGGAAGCAGCCCAAATGTTCATTATCAGATGAGTGGATATGGAAACTGTGGTATATCTACACAATGGAATACTACTCTGCTATAAAAACGAATGAAATACTGCCATTTGCAATGACATGGATGGACCTAGAGAGAATTATATTAAGTGAAACAAGTCAGGCACAAAAAGAGAAATATCACATGTTCTCACTTAGTTGTAGGAGCTAAAAATAAATAAATAAATAAATAAATAAACAGAAACAACCAGGTGGGGGGGAAGAAGACATAACAGTTAGAATTCCTTGAAGTTGATATGACAAATGAACAGAAGGGACATTGTGGAGAGGAAGGAGGGAGGGAGGTTTCGGTAATTGGCCACGATAATCAACTACATTGTGTATTGACAAAATAAAATAAAATTTAAAAAAAAGAATACATATTTGAATATTTCACATAAGATATACATTATCTTTTATATGTTTTATTTGAAAAGATGTCAAATATTCCAGCAGAACTCCAAATTTTTACAGAAAGAATCAGTATATACTCTTTCCATGGCTATTCACAGCTCAGCACAAAAAGGCCATATTGCATAGTGGGATTTTAAGGACACATTTTAAGGAATGTAGTTCTGAAAAATAGTTGCCTAATGAGTATTCCAAGACCTTTTTATCCATAAAGGTTTCTTTCTAATGTTAGAGACTGAGCTTCCCTATGGTGTTAGGACCCCTGGAAGATACTATTTTGGGACCCCGGTCTATATACCAACTTTGAGTCATCCACAACCATTATGTCAGCATCCCTCTGGTGATTTAATCTACCATGGTCTTATAAATGAAATAATGTGCCAACAAGCAAGAATATTTCCCCAGGAGCTCCAGCGGCGTGACAACCTGAGCTCGTCATTGGATCATCTGGTTGACACAACATGTGTACTAGAGTTCCCCCAAAGTGGATAAACAAGGTCTAGAGCTAAATCTTGTCACAGTCTGGACTCAGGGTTTTCCGTCCACAGTTCTTCTTGCCTTGGTGTGAGCACAGTATTGATCAGAATACAATAACCATTGAATACAGTGTCTTTCATCACACGTCTTTATGGTAAGATCTTCTAGAGTAGAGCTATCTTATAATAGTATTGATTTTTAATGTGATTCTTTATTGTGTATTTAGCATGTTACAGATTCTATACAAAATGCTTTACTGTATGGTCTCATTTAACTCATACAGTTTAGGTCGGTACATTCAATTTCACCCACACAACAACAATAAGCAATAAATACAATTTTAACCCAATTTTGTAGAGTAGAAAACCAAAGATGAGAGAAAGAACAGTTGATCTGAACCAAGGTCATGCAGCTAGTACATGACAGAGCTGTTATTGAAACCCAGAACTGGCCAAGTCATTTACCATTTCTTAAATTCAATTTCCTAACTGTAAAATAGGGACAATAGCATCTTCAAGTAAATAACACTTTGAGATCTAAGGACATACAGATATAGAAGTGCCTAAAATAGCGCCTGATAAGCAAATGCTCAATGAATATTAGTTTAAAATACCAATTTGTAACTATGCAACAGCCCAGGCTTTACTAATTTTCCTAGTGATCCACAGAACTGAACTTACTCTAATGAGCAATAAATATCATTCTGATCAGGTATTCCTTTCCATCCTTAAAGACAATTTCTAAATTAACATTTTGACATTAAGATATTAAATGTAACAAAAAATTATGAACTCTTGTATGTTGAAGACCTGAGTTTAAGAGCTCCTTAAATGGGTAGTCACTTAAACTTTTTGAATCACAGTTTTTAAATCTATGTATAATAGAAAGGCCTTATAATAGCTACATTGGAAAAGAAACAACTGGTGAACAACACATATACCTAGGACAATGCCTGACATGTGGGAGGTCAATAGATGATGGCAAGTGACATGTATTCAATACTCTTCTTTCCCCAAATATCTGAAAATGTTTATTTTTCTTTTATTTTTAATTGACACAAAATAATTTTACATATTTATTGGGTACAGTATGATGTTTTGATACAAGTATATACTGTGTAATGACCAGATTTGGGTATTTAGCATATCCATTACCTCAAACATTCATCTTTATTTTTGTGGTGAGATCATTCAATATCCTCTCTTCCAGTTATTTTGAAATATACAATACAGTATTGTTAACTATAGTCATCCTACTGTGCAATAGAACATAAAAACATTCCTTTTATCCAACTGTGATTTTGAATTTGACCAATTTCTCTCCATCATCCATTCCCTCCTACAATCCCCAGCATCTGGTAACCACTATTCTACTCTATCCTTGTATGAAATAAGCTTTTTAGATTCCATTAATGAGTGAGATCATGTAGTATTTGTCTTTCTGTGCCTGGCTTATTTCACTTAACATAATCTCCAGTTTTTTCCGCATTACCACAGATGATGGGATTTCATTCTTTTATATGGTGGAATAGTGTTCCATTGTGTATATATACTGCATTTTCTTTATCTGTTTATCCACTGATGGTCACTTAGAATGACTTCATATTTTGACTCTTGTAAATAGTGCTACAATAACCACGGGAGTGCAGATACTTCCTTGACATACTCGTTTTATTTCCTTTGGACAAATACCCAGTTGTGGGATTTTGGGTTCATACACTAGTTTTATTTTTAATTTTTTGAGGAACTTTCATACTGTTTGTTACTTATTTAATTTTCACAAGCAGAGGATAAGGGTTCTCATTTCTCGACATCCTCATCAGAATTTGTTATTTTTTGTCTTTTTGATAATAGATATTCTAATAGGGATAAGGTGATATCTCATTGTGAGTTTGATTTACAATACCTTTGTGATTAGTGATTTTGAGCATTTTTTCATTTATCTGTGGCCACTTGCATGTCTTCTTTTGAGAAATGTATAATCAAGTCTTTTCGTACATTTTTCAATTGCTTTATTTGCTTTTTTGTTATTGTTTGCATACTTGTATATTCTGGATATTAACCTCTTGTCAGACACATACGTTGCAAATATTTTCTCCCACTATATAGATTGTCGCTTCAGTCTGTTGATTCTTTCCTTTGTTGTGCCATAAGTTTTTTTGGTTGATATAATCTCATTTTTCTGTTCTTGCTTTCGTTTCCTGTTCTTTTGAGTTCTTATACATAAAATTCTTGCCCAGGCCAAAGTGATGAGGCATTTCCCTTATGTTTTCTTCTACTAGTTTTGAATTTTGGGTCTTACATTTAAGTATTTAATCTATTTTGAGTTGATTTTTTTATATGGTGAGAGATATGGATCTGGGTTTCTATTTTTTTTTTTTTTTTTTTTTGTGCACGTGGATATCCCATTTTACTAGCACCATTTATTGAAGAGATTATCCTTTCCACATGTGTGTTCTTGGCACTTTGGCAAAAACAGTTCACTATAATGGTGTGTATTTATGTTTGCATTCTCTATTCTGTTCCACAGGTCTATATGTCTATTTTTATAACAGTTCAATGCTGTTTTGGTTATTATAGCTTTATATTATATTTTGAAGCAAGGCAAAGTGATGCTTCCATCTTTGCTCTTTTTGCTCAACATTGCTGTTGCTGTTTGAGGTCTTCTGTGTTTCAATGAGCAATATTTATTTTCCACTCTATGAACATGAAATGTCTTTTCATTTTTTTTGTTGGTCCTTTTTAATTTCTTTCATCGGTTTCTTATACTTTTAATTGCAGAGGTTTTCACCTCCTCAGTTAAACATTACTAGTGTTTTGTTGTGGGGTTTTTTTTGTAGCTATTTTAAATGAGATTGCTTCCTTTGTATTTTTTTAACTGGTTTGCTATTGGTGTATAATAATAATACTGATTTTTGTATGTTGATTTTGTATCCTGCAACTTTATTGAATTTGTTTATCATTTTTCATAGTTTTTGGTGAAGTTTTTAGGTTTTTCTATATGCAAGATCATATTTTTCTGCAAACAAGAACAATTTGACTTCCTATTTTCCAATTTGTGTGGTCTTTCCTTCTACTGTCTAATTGCTCTGGCTAGGATTTTCATGACTATGTCAGATACAATTGGTGAAAGAGTGCATCATTGTCTTGTTCCAGATCACAGAGAAAGAGGTTTCAACTTTTCCTCATTCACTAAGATGTTAAGTGTGAATTTGTCTTATATGGCCTTTTGTGTGTTAAGATTCTTCTATACAAAATTTGTTGAAGGTTTTTCTCACAAGAAATGTTAAATTTTACCACATTTTTTTTCTGTACCTATTGAAATGATCATATTGTTTCTGTACTTGATTCTGTTAGTATGATGTATCACATTTATTGATTTGCATATTTCAAACCTTTCTTTCCTGGAATGAATCCTCCTTGATTTTAGTAAATGATCTCTTTTACTGTGTTGTTGAATTTAGTTTGCTAGTATGTTGTTGAGAATTTTTGCATGCTTGTTTATTAGGGACATTGGTCTATGTTTTTATTTCTCTATGTGTGAATCTTTGTCTGTTCATTTCAAATTAGGGTAGAGCTGGCCTTGTATATTGAGTTTGAAAGAATTATATCTTTTCCATTTTTTGAAGTATATTAAAATAAATTGGTACTAATTAATGTTTAAATGCTTGATAGAATTCAGCGGTGAAGCCATCTAGTCCTGAGCTTTTCTTTGATGGAAAACTTTTTATTACTGATTTAACCTCATTATTCCATATTCATCTGTTCAGGTTTTCTATTTCTTTTTGATTAAATCTTGGTAGGTTGCATTTGTACAGAAATTTACTTATTTCTTCCAGCTTTTTATATTTATTGTCATATCATTTTTCATAATAGTTTCTTAGGATCTTCTGTATATCTATGGTATTAGTTGTAATGTATTTTTCATCTCTTATTTTACTTATTTTAATTTTAATTATTTTATTTATTTTTTATCATGAATATTCATGAGATACAAAGCTAATTGTCACTCCTCATGCCCATGATGTGAGGGCCAGCTTCATACTGGCAGCATACCCATTACCAAAAATTGCATTTTACACTGTGTCCCTCACCCAATTACCCTCAACCCCTCTCCCTCTCCCCCTTTCCCTCCCACTCTACTTTGAAGCCCAAAGAATGTTTTCTCCCTCTGCGAGTCCAATGCACTACTGTGGTCTTTCTTTCTGTCCTTCTTTCTCTCTTTACTCCCACATATGAGTGAGCACATGCGGTATTTATCCCTCTGTACTTTGCTTATTTCACTCAATTTCCACTATTTTTTCTTAGTCTAGATAGAGGTTTGCCAATTTTATTTTTTTCAAGAAAAACCTCTTTTTTATTTTGTTTTGTAATCTTTTTATTTCTGTTGTGTTTTTTATGACATTAGGTTGTTTGTTTGAGATCTTTCTAATTTTTTGATGTAGGCCTTTATTGTTATATATTTTTCTCCTGGCCTGTAATGCTTCTGCTGAAAAACCTACTGTTAGTCTAATGAGGATTTTCTCATATGTGACTTGAAACATTTCTCTTGATGATTTTAGAATTTTCTCTTTGACTTTTGACAGTTTGACTATAATGTGACTTGGAGAGGACTTTTTAGGGTAAAATCTATTTGTGTATCTTTGATATTCTTGGATGTGGATGTATACATATCTCCCAAGACTTCAGAAATTTTCAGGTATTATTTTGTTAAATAGAGTTTTTGTGCCTATTGCTATCTCTTCTCTATTCAAAATTCTCATAGTGTGAAAATTTGTTCACTTAATGGTATGCTGTAAGTCCCATGGCATTGGTTTATTCATTTTTTGGCTGATTATGTTATTTCAAAAGACCTGTCCTCAAGTTCAGATATTCTTTCTTCCTCTTGATCTAGTGTGTTGTTGAAGGTATTTATTATATATTTTTTGTCTTACTCATTGTTTTAGGTGGGACACCAAAAAAGGTTTCAGACACTGGAGGATGCACATTTGGTGGGTCCACAGGTCTGAAGGGTGATCTTGATTGGAGTGGGGCCACTAGCACAGTCCTCTGGTCCTGAGGAGTGTACGCATGGTGGTTCTGCAGGTCTTGTGGGCAGCATCATCAGGAGCAGTATGTTGGGCTCACTCTTAGAATTTTGGGGACACATCCAGCAGTTCCACCAGACATAGGGGTGATGTCTGGAGCAGAGCCAAGGGCCAGTCTTTAGGCTCTGTTTGTCATATGTGGTGGTTCCAGAAGTCACTGCATGTCCCCCTTCAAAGGACTGTGTGTTTCTTGGAAGGCGGGGCACCTGGTTGGGCTCTGGCACCAGGGTCACAGCTATTCCATTGGTTCTAGGCTCCCTGCAGCCACGTTCATGGTGATGCAGCCACATATTCATTTGTGGTAGAATGACAGTGAAGCCTCAGAAATGCGGAGGTGCAGTGGCTAATGATGCCTAGAGAAGAACACACTCTAGCAGTGACTTTGGTTAAGACAGTACCATGCTATAGCAGTGGGATCATGAGGGTCAGGGTAGATAAAAGGTGGTTTCTTTAGAGTAATGCAGTTGTGTGAACTCCAAGCAACTCCCCTAATTGGGTGTAGGTCCTGTAAGGGCTGCAGGATTACCTCGTAGTAAAAACTGAAGGAGTCCATGGTAAAAATGGGATTCCTGGGGGTCTCACACTTAACTTTTCCCTATAATACAGAGTCCCTCTTGGTCCAGGCCAGTCTCAGATGGGAAAAGAATATTGCAGAAGCAAGGTGCTTTACTCCCCTCTTTATGCTGATGTCTCAAGCCTCTGCGCTTCACGTTGTTTTTGTCACTTTCTTGCTGCACTCCAGTGTTCTCCTCAGACACCCTAGTCTAGTAGTTACTTATTGTTTTCCTTTTTGTGTACGGAATAAGCATTGGGCACTGTTAGCCATCTTGCTGATGTCACTCATTCCTGAGGGTTGGCCTTATAAAGACATTTTGAACAAGATATCTTTTCTTCTTGAAAGATATCAAATTAGTCTAAAAGAGCAGATGGTTTTACTTCCCAGTGGAAGCACCACTTGGCCAGTTTCCAGAGAGGATGAGCAAGGTTCCGATGGTCATCAAAAAGATTCACATATTTAATGAATTTCTGAAATAAGGCCAGAGTTTATTTTTGTTCTCAAAATAGGTGGCAAGACAAATGGCACAATCCTATTCCTCAGTAAAATATTTAAGTTCTATTCCAATATTCAACCTTCGATGAAGAACACACCATGGTAGAGTGTTTATGTACATGGGCTCTGAATCAGACATCCATTTCTTGGAATTTTTATTTAGGACTAATAAGTCCATAGAGCTAATATCCAACATGCCTATTGTTAATAACATTATATTGCATATTGCAAATTTGCCAAGAAAGTACATTTTATGTGCTCTTATCACAACAGAAAGGTAACTATGAAGAGATGGATATGTTAATTTGTTTGACTGTAGGAATCGCTTCACTATTTATGTGTATATCAAAACATTACGTTATACACTTTAAATATATACAATAAAAAAGACATTAATTTTTCATTTCCTCATATTTCTGGTTATTTCAAGACCAAGTTTAGCAATTAGTGGCAATGTTGAGAGTTTTCTCAAATTACCACACAGTATTCTTTAGGAGTGCACTCTGAATAGGCTTTTCATTTCTCATATAGTGCTTTACTAACCCACATATCAGAACCAAAATCCCTTGACATGACCTGTATAAACTTTCAGTCTGAACAATTCTCAAGCTGCTAATGGAGGAAGAGGATTGATTTTTTTTTTTCTCATAGAGACAAGTATAATGAACTGATCATAAATTTTCCATGAGGTTTCCAGGGATCATGAGAGTTACATTTTATTGAGGACTATTATGTGCTCTATACTTTACAAACTTTACTGCTAATCCACACACAAAAAACATTTTGTTGAAATTACTGCAGAACAAATTTATTGGGCTGTACAAGTAGCTAGAGCGGAGGATTCAGGGTCCAGAGTAACTAATTTCCTCTCTCACACACACCGTTTTTTTTTTTTTTTTTTCTCCTCTGATTGCTTATTCTTTTGCTTCTGCTTCTCTTTCTATTCTGATATGCAGCTGCTGAGAGATTTGACATAACATTAGATCTGTGGAAAGAAAATATTTAGACACCCACACATATACTATGACCTCATTTTTTATAAATGTGACACTGCATTTCATTGAGGAATGGATGATCTTTTAAATATATTGCCCTGGATAAATTGGCTATTACGATAAAAAAAAAAAAAGCACAAGTCCTACCACATACAGATATTAATTGACACACAACCAGAGACACAAATGCAAATTTAAATAAGTATATGACACCGTGCCCCCAACAGAACTGATGATACCAAGTATTTGTGAGAATGTGGAATAACTGAAGCTTTCATAATTGCTGGTAGAAGTGCAAATTAGTATGTCATTTGGAAAACATTTTGCAATATCTCCTAAAGCCCAACATACATTTTCTTTGTGATTCAGCAATTTTGTTCCTGGTTCTACCCAACAAAATGATTTATTACAACCAACACAGGACTCGAAAGAATGTTCAACACTGAATTATTTATCGTGGCCCAAACTGGAAGCAGACTAAATGTCCACCAAAAGTAGAATGAACAAATACTTTGCAAAATATTCTAAAATTGAAATGCAGCATATCAATAAAAATAAGTGAACTACTGCTATGTACAATAAGATGAATAAATGCCACGTACATTGTCTTGGTCAGAAGAAGTCAGAGAGAGAGCATGGTGCTGATAACCCCAAGATCAAGGGTTCAGATCCCATACTGCCCAGCCACCAAAAAATTTTTAAAAAGAAAAGAAAGGAAAGTAAGAAAAGAAAAGGAAAAAAGAGGCCAGAAATAAAAAATAAAAAATAAATAAAAAACGTAATGCATGGTTACATTTATATAAAATTAATCTGTATAATAACCTATATAAAACTAATCTATTAGACAGAAGTCAGGATATAAACTACCTTTGGAGAGGGCCTTGGCTAAGAGGAGGAATAAGGGAGGCTTCTGTGGTGCTAATACTTTTTTATACTTTAATCTGAATGGTTTTTTCATGAATGTATAGATATATAAAAATTTGAAGGACTATACTTTTAAGATTTGTGCACTTTAAGGGATATGTTTTACCTCAATGTAAAGGAGAAAAATGTTAAGAAAAATAACTAGAGATATAAACTACTGGTAAAAAAAAAAAAAAAACTTTAGAGTTCGGCTGAATAGCAAGATTTTGCAGGCTTAAATGGGAATGAGGAAGCTTGGAAAGTTCATTTCTTAGGTTGTTTCTTAGTTTTGTTTTTCAGAGTGTTGAGATGACTATTTCAAGATTAAAGATTTTATATATTTTGTATTATTTTAAAGAGTGGAACTCATAGATAAAAATAAAGACATTTTGAACTTGTTATATTCCAAACCCCATTTATCTTATATTTTGTATTATGGTAAGAACACTTAATGTGAGATCCACCCTCTTAATAAATTTCTAAGTGAACAATACAGTATTGTTAACTATAGGCACAGTGTTAACTATAGGTACAGCAGATCTCCAGAAATTTTTCATCATCTTATACAACTGAAGCTTTATATCCATTGAACTTCAATTCCCCATTTCTCTCTCCCCTGAGATCCTGGAAAACCCTGTTAATTTAAAAAAGTAATATCCCAGTTTTTATTATAAGTAGCACTGCATAAATATTCCAGTCTTAATACATCCAAGCACATGCTCAGCCTTTCCTTAATCTTTGCTAATTTGAGAATCTTTTTTTTTTTTTCCTTTTTTGTCTTTTTTTTACTGACCAGTAATGGGATCGCAACCCTCGGTGTTGCACCCGCACCGTGCTCAGCCAGTGAGCGGGAACCGGTCTCCACCTGGGATCCGAACCCTCAGCGGGAGCGGCGCACTCTCCAGTGCGCCACCGGGCCGGCCCTGATTTGAGAATCTTAACTAACAAAATTAACTTGCACTTCCTTGATTATTATGAGATTTGACATCTTTTATATGTTCGTCAGGCATTTGTAGAAATATTTATGTTTTAAACTGATTCATTCCTTAGATCACTGATCAATTGATGTTTCTCTTGTCAATTGTATATTGGACATATTTATATAAGGATAATAACCAAATGCCATTTTAATCACCAACATTACCTAATTATTTGCATTTTTATGTTATTATTGCTTATTCATGACACCATATAAAACATATAGGAACTTAATATATGATAAAGGTGTATTTACAGGCTAGCTACTATGTTATGTAGAGATGAACATCCTGCTCTGCCCATCCCAATTTTAAAAAATTGACACAAAAATATCCATTAGTGTTTTGAATGCTATGTCATATAACCTAAACACTTCAGAAAACTTTGTATGCATACAACATGATTTAAAATTAGATGGGACTTCCATTATATCTGTCATAAAGCACCTGCAGTGGATTGAATAGCCCCCCAAAGCCATTGAAGCTTAATCCCCACTGTTAACTGTTGAGGGTGGGAAATCCTATTGTGGTAATTGAAAGGTGGGGCCTTGAAGAGGTGATTGGATTGGGAGAACCACGCCATAGTGAATTGATTAATAATGATGGTCACGGGAATGGTTCTGAGAACTTTAAAAGGAGAGCACATGAAAGTCTCTCTCTCTCTCTCTCTCTCTCTCTCTCTCTCTCTCTCTCTGCTCTGCCGTTCACCATGTGACATCCTGAATTGCTGTAGAGTCACCTCACCAGATGTTTTTCCTGGACTTTGGACTTCCCAGCCTCTGAAACTGTAAGCAATAAATTTCATTTTATTGTAAATCATCCAGTACCAGGCATTTTGTTATAAGCAACAGAAAGTACCCTTCCATCTTTTTAACTTTATTCATAATTTTATTTCAAAGTTTATTCTGCTTTTCTGCTGTTGTGCATAGGATAATATTTATCTGTTCCTTTTGGTATATAGAAATACTTTTAATTTGGAGATATTTCAAGTATCCAGAAACTTTGCTAAACTGACTATAAGGGTTTTTCCATGGATTCTCTTCAAATTTTCAGAATGCAGTCATATTTTTTCTAACATGTGGCTATGTATTGTTTTGAACCAGTGACACAGTGTTTATTTATTATAGCTTTAAAAAGCATTTGGTCAGAGGACTACACCAGTTATTTCTTTCTATTCAAATAATTGTACTTCTTTCTCCTTTTGAAAAATTAAAAGAAAATACACGTGTACTTCAGAAAATTTATGGAAATATTTGTATTTTCTTTCAATACGCTCATGTACATGCACAGACAGACACAGACACATATACTATATGGAATAAAATGGTAATATATGCAAAACAAATTCCCACATAAAAGCAGTAAAAAACAACAAAGGAAATATATAAAAATGTTAATAGGTGTTGTTGTGGATGATGTGTGATTTGTTACTCTGTTCATTCAGTCTTTCAATCTATTTTCTCAGTCTTCCTATAATGAAGAGTATAACTCCATTTTATGATGTTTGCTGACAGATTTTAAGCCTTACACCTTCCCTTTCCCCTTCCACCCCACAATTGAGTGAGCTAATAAGACAATTTGGCTGCTCTCTCCTTAGCACCAGTGGGAGATTAAATCACACAAGGTCCTGTCCACTTGAAGAAATCCTCCCCCTCCCCCTACCCCCTAGCCACAATAAAAACAAGTCTCTTTTTCTTACTCTCCCAAGACATTTTTGAATCAGATTGGGAAGCCTACTCTCCTTTTTACAGAAGCCTCATCAGGTGAGTAATAAACTTTTTTGTACCTTATTACCATATATGTGGCACAATCAGTCTCGATAACTAAACCACATTTTGGGGTGGGAGGTCCAGTCTGATTTTTCAGAGTGTCCACAACACTTTCAATTTAATATACTGAAAAAAATAAGATTGCTACAAATCATGTAATAACAAGTATATTCTATGTCCAATGAGCCCAAGTTTATTTATTTTTTCATTATTGAAACATAATGAATTATACACATTTGTCAGGTATAGAGTTGAATGCGACACTACCTATGTACCATACGTGATGATTAAATCAGGATAATTATCATATTCATCATTACAAGCATAATCATTCTTTGTGACCTTTACCAATCTCTTGCTAACCCCCCCTCCTCCCCTCCCACCTCTAGTAACCACAGTTCTGTTCTCTACACTTGAAAATTCAACATATTATTGTGATTCTTGTATCTTTTTCTTTATTTCTTTTTTACTTAGTTGTTTGCTTTTTAGCTCTCGCATATTAGTGAGGACATACGGTATTTCTTTTTCAGTGCCTGGCTTATTTCACTTAAAATAATTTTCTCCAAGCTCATCCATGTTGCTGTGAATGACAGAATTTCATTCTATTTTATGGCTGAGTATTATTCCATATTCATGGCTGAGTACTATTCCAATTTCTGCCTGTGGCTAGACATTCAGGTTGATTCCATCTCCTGGCTATGGTAAACAGAGCTGTGATAAACCTGGGAGTGCAGGTGTCCTTTTGACATGATCATTTCTATTCTTTTGGGTATATACCTACCACTGGGATTTTCCAGATCATATGACAGTTCAATCTGTAGTTGTTTGAGAAACCTCCATACTGTTTTCCATGCTGTACTAATTTAAAGTTCCACCAACAGTGTATAAGGGTTGCTCTTTATTTGCATCCACACCAGCATTTGTTATTCCCTATCTTTTTGATAGCCACTCTAAGTGGGGTGACATGATATCTTAATGTGGTTTTAATTTGTATTTCCCTGATGATTAGTGATGTTCAGTATTTTTCCATGTCTCTGTTGTCCATTTGCATGTCTTTCTTTGAGAAATGTCTATTCAGCTCTTTTGCCCATTTTTAAAATCAGGTTACTTGTTTTTCCACTGCTAATTTGTTATACTGTGGATATTATCCCTTGTAGATGCATCGTCCACAGATATTTTCTCCCATTCCGTTAAGTCATCTTTTTACTCTGTTGAGTGTTTCGTTTCCTGTGTGGGAGCATTTTAGTTTGACATAATCCAATTTGTTTATTTTTTTCTTTTGTTGCCTGTGCTTTTGAGGTCTTATTGAGAAAGTCTTTGCCCAGTTCTACACCGTGAAGTTTTTCTGTTATGTTTTCTTCTAGGAATGTTAAAGTTTCAGGTCTTATATTTAAGTCAGCAATTCATTTTAAGTTTATTTTGGTATATGGCAAGAGGTATGGGTCTAGATTTGTTCTCCTACACATGGATGTCCGGTTTCCCCAGCACCATTTACTGAAGAGGTAGTCTTATCCCCAATGTAGATTCCTGGTGCCTTTGCCTAATTTCAGTTGGCTGTAATTAGATGGGTAGATTACTGGATCCTCTATTCTGTTCCATTGGTCTGTGTGTCTGTTTTTCTGCCAGCATCATGCTGTTTTGGTTACTATAGCTTTGTACTATGATTTAAAGTCAGGTAGTGTAAGGCCTATGGTTTATTTATTTATTTTCTGCTCAGGATGGCTTTGGCTATTTGGGGTCTTTTGTTGTACCATATGAGTGTTAGGCTTGATTTTTTTTTATTTCTGCAAAGAAAGTCAATGGTATTTTGGTGGAGATTGCATTGAATCTGTAGATTGTTTTGCATAATATGGACATTTTTACAATGCTTCTTCTTCCAATCCAAGAGCATGAAATGCCTTGATATATTTTGTGTCGCCTTTAATTTCTTTTAGAGCAGTGATTTGCAGTTCTCTTTACAGAGATCTATCACTTGCTTGGTTAAATTTATTCCCAGGTTTTTCTTTTTTTTTTTCTTTTTGGTGGCTATTATAAATGGCCTTACTTTCTTGATTTATTTTTCTGCTACTTTGTTGTTGAAGTATAAAAATGGTGCCAACAACAGGTACATGAAAATATGCTCAACATCAGGTCAGGGAAATGCAAATTAAAACTACATTGAGATGCCACCTCACCCTAGTTAGACTGGCTATAATGAAAATGATGGTGAATAACAAATGCTAGTGAGGGTGTGGAGAGAAGGGAACACTACTGCACTATTGGTGGGACTATAAATTAGCACAACCACTATGGAAAACAGTATGGGGGTTTCTCAAACAACTACAGATAGATCTTCCATATGATCCAGCAATCCCACTTCTGGGTATATACCCAGCAGAATGGAAGTCATCATGGCGAAAGGATACCTGCACTCCCATGTTCATCACAGCTCTGTTTACAATCGCCAAGATATGGAACCAACCTAAATGTCCATCGACGGATGATTGGATAAGGCAACTGTGGTATATATACATCATGAAATACTACTCTGCCATAAAAAAGAATGAAATACTCCCATTTGCAACGACATAGATGAAACTGGAGAAACTTATGTTGAGTGAAACAAGCAAAGCACAGAGTGATAAATACCACATATACTCACTCATATGTAGGAGCTAAGAGAGAAAGAAGGAAGGAAAGAAAGACCACAGTAGTGCACTGGTCTTGCAGAGGGAGAGAATCTTCCTTAGGCTACAATGTGGAGTGGAGGGGAATGGTGGAGGGGGAGGGGGTTGCAGATGGGGATAATTGGGTAGAGACAGAGGGTACAAAAGCAATTTCTGGCAGTGGGTATGCTGACAGTATGAATCTGGCCCTCACCTTATGCCACGAGGGTTGACAATCAGCATTGTATCTCATGAATATTTATAATGAAAAATACACAAATAAATAAAAATGGTGCCAAATTTTGCATGCTGATTTTGTATTCCACAACTTTACTGAAATTGTTTATCAGTTCTAAGAGTTTTTTGATAGAGTCTTTAGGTTTTTCTCTGTATAGGATCCTGTCATCTGAAAACAGGGACAATTTGACTTTGTGTTTTTCAGTGCAGATACCATTTATTTCTTTCTCATGTTTTATTGCTCTGGCAAATACTTTCTGTACTATGTTAAATATAGTGGGCATCCTTGTCTCCTTCTTGTTCTTAAGATGATGTCACATTGAAGATGATGTTGGCAGTTCCTATGTTATATGTGGCCTTAATTGTGTTGAGATATTTTCCTTCTGTACCTAATTTGTTGAGAGTCTTTATCATGAAGTGATGCTGAATTTTGTCAAATACCTTTTCTGCACGTGCAGAGTTAATCGTATGTTTTTTGTCCTTGATTGTGTTGATGCAGTGTACCAAATTTATTGACTTGCATATGTTGAACCATCCTTGGATCCCTGGGATAAATCCCAATTGATAATGATGTGTAATTTTTTTTTTGAGGGGCTGTTGTATTTTGTTTACCAATATTTTGTTGAGGGTTTGTGTGTCTGTGTTCATCAAGGATATCAGCATATAGTTATTTTGCTGTTGTATGTTTGTCTGCATTTGGTATCAGGGTGATACTGGCCTTATAGAATGAGTTTGGGAGAATAGTCTCTGTTTCAATTTGTCTGAATAGTTTGGAAAGGTTTGGTATTAATTCTTCTTTAAATATTTTCTAGAAGTGAGCAGTGAAGCCAGCCTGTTCTGGGCTTTTCTTTGTTGCGAAACTGTTGATTACTGCTTCAATCTCATTGCTCATCACTGATATGTGCAAGTTTTCTGTTTCCCCTTGGTTCCTCATGGCACTTTGTATGTACCCAGAAATGTGTCCATTTCCTCCAGGCTTTCAAATTTGTTGGCATTTGTTCAGCATAGTCTCTAATGATTCTTTGTATTTCTATGGTATCAGTTGTGATATCGCCTTTCTCATTTCTGATTCTTTGTTATTTGGGTCTTCTCTTTTTTTTTTTTTTTTTCTTTCCTTAGTCTAGCTAATGGTTTGTCTATTTTAACCTCTCAAAAAACCTTATTGTTTCATTGATCTTTTGTATCATTTTTCTGCTCTCCATTTCATCTAGTTCTGCTCTGATTACATTTCCTCCCATCTGCTAATTTGGGGATTGGATTGTTCTTGTTTTTCTTTTTCTTTGAGGTGTATTGTTAGGTTGTTTATCTGAAGACTTTCTATTCTTTTGATGCAGACATTTATTTCAATAAACTTTCCTCTTAGTACTGCTTTTACAGTATCCTACAGGTTTGGGTATGATGTCTCTTTATTTTCATAAGTTTCAAGAAATATTTTCATTTCCTGTTTAATTTCTTCTTGGACCCATATGTTGTTCAGGAGCATGCTGTTTAATTTCCACCTATTTGTATAGTTTCTGGAGTTTTGCTTGCTACTTATTTCTAGCTTTAATCCATTGTGGTCTTAAAAGATGCTTGAGATGATTTTGATTTTTTTGTCAAATTTGTTGAAGCTTGATTTGTGGCCTAAAATGTGCTCTAGCCTGGGGAATGTTCCATGGTCTGGAGAGAAGAAAGCATGTATTGTAGTTGTTGGATGAAATGTTTTTAGATGTTTGCCAAATCCAATTGGTCTAATGTGTAGATTAAATCTTTTGTTTTTCTGCTGATTTGTTGTCTGGATTATCCATCCAGTCTTGGGAGAGGGGTGTTGAGGTCCCCAGCTATTATTGTTTTGGGGTCTATCTCTTCCTTTAGGTCTAATAGTGTTTGATTTATATGTCTGGGTCCATGGCTCCACTGTTGGGTGCATATATTCTTATGAATGTTATATCTTATTGCTGGATATACCCATTTATCATTATATAATGGCCTAGTTTGTCTCTTTTTATGGTTTTTGGTTTAAAGTCTATTTTAACTGATGTAAGAATAGCTGCTCCTGCTCATTTTTACTTTCCATTTGCATGGTATAACTTTTTCTCTCTCTTCACTTTTAGTCTGTGTGAGACTTTACAGGTGATATGAGTTTCTTCTAGGCAGTACACTGTTGGGTCTGGTGTCATAATACAATCTGCCATCCAATGTCTTTTGAGTGGGGAATTAAATTCGTTTACACTTAGGGTTGTTATTGAAAGGTATGTCTTACTCTGGAATTTTATTAATTTTCATTTGGTTGTTTTAAATATTCCTTGTTTCCTTCTTTCCTTTTATTGTCTTTTCAGTTTGTTGGTTTTTTGATTTAGTAAGATACGGTTTCTTTCTCTTTCTCATTTGCATATCTATTCTACCAGTGGGTTTTGTTCTTTCCTGTGTATTCATGGTGGTGATTTTCATTTCTTGGATTCCAGATTTAGGGCTCCCTTGAGGATTTCTTGTAGGCTTGGTCATGTGGTGGTGAACTCCTGCAGGTATTCTTTTTTTCTTTTTTTGGTCTGGGAAACACTATATCTCCTTCATTTCTCAAGGATAGCTTTTCTGGGTATAATATTCTTGGCTGGAAGTCTTTTTCTTATAGTTATTTGAATATATCATCCCATTCTCTTCTGGCCTGTAGGGATTATTTCCTCTGAGAAGTCTGCTGTTATTTCGATAGGGACTCCCTTACAGGTGACTTGATGCTTTTTTCTTGCCATTTTTAAGATTCTCTCTTTGTCTTTGCGTTTTGCCAGTTTGACTATAATGTGTCTCAGAGAGGACCTTTTTGGATTAGATCTGCTTAGGAATCTTTGATTCGATTTGATGTGAAAGTCTGTGTCTCTCCAATGCTTGCGATGTTTTCTGCTATTATTTTGATTAATATATCTTCAACGCATTTTCCTTTCTCCTCCCCTTTGGAACATCCACAATTTGTATATTTATATGCTTAAGGTTGTCTCTTAGCTCTCATAGATATTCTTCATTTTGATATTCCTCTTTTTTTTTCTTTTTTGTCTGCCTGGGTTATTTCAAAAAGAATATCTTTTAGATTGGAAATTTCTTCTGTTGCTCTAGACTGCTAGTTAAGCTGTCTGTTGTATTTTTTATTTTGTTGAATGAATCCTTCAGTTCTGTGAGTTCTGCTACATTCTTTTTTAAGTTATCTATCTCTTTGTAAATTTCCCCCATCATATCCTGGATAGTTATTCTCATTTCATTATGTCACCTGTGTCTTCTTGTATCTCATTGTTTCCTTACAATTGCTGCTCAGAATGCTTTTTCAGATATTCCAAAGGTTTCCTGCTGTATAGGGTCTGGTACTTGAGAATTATTTTCTTGGTTATTTTTTTTTTTTGGCTGTTTGTTTTTAATATATATTTCTGGTATCCTGACATTGCTGTCTAGTCAACTGGTAGAGCAGTTCATTCTCCTATTACTTCAGAATGGTTTTTGAGGGGTAGAGACTCCTTCCTGTAGATGTGTTTTGTATTGACTGCTGAGCCAGATGTTTTAGCATTGGTTCCAGGGAGACACAGTGGTATAGTCTCTGTGTGGTAACTTTGGCCATATTCAGTGTCAGAGTTGTGCATGTGTGCTTCTGTGACCTAGGCACTTGGGCACTAATTGGTTTCTTGCTGAGCTGAGTGACTCTGTGTTGGGTCATTGAGGACACAGGAGTTCTCTTAAGATTTTGGGAGAAGTTCCTGGGTGCCCTGTCATACTTTGGCTGTGTGGGTGACCATGGGAAGGCTTGTTAGCACCACAGCAGGTGTCCCATTGCTTTGATAGGTGCACTGGGGTATACTGGAACTCCTCAGATTTAATTGGCTACCTGTCGGGAGCCTGTAGCCCCACACCCCTTCTTGTGTGCCTATGGCCCTGCACCCATTCCTGTGCGACCAAGCCCACGTGACAATCTGCTTGTGCCAGATGTCTGTGCTTATGAGATATCTGCCTCATAATCTGTTTGTGCCTGGAGCACTGTGTTCCTGACCATGCAAGTTTACTCAAGAGTGACCTTTCATTTCTTTTCAAGTTTCTGCTTTCTTGTAAAGATTGGGGGCTGCTTTGCGTCAGAGATTTTCTGACTTTGTTTCTTCTCAAGGTCTTATCGTATTCCTGCACTCCTAACTCCTTACAATATGCCTGCTTTTTCCTAAATAAGATGTAACCTTAGAGCCAATAAATGAGACTTGATCAGAATACTGTCTTGTCTCCCATCTCTTGTGTCTCTTGCTCCTTTCCCATTCCCACTCCCCCCTCCAGGGTCTGCGTTGAATATCCCGTGGGTCGGGACATTTTTGGTGCCCAAACATGGGGCCTGTGACACGGGGGATCCTGTGAGGAAGAAGACACTGAGAAAAGGGATGGCCGTCCGGACTGAAAAACCTCGGCTTTTCAGGAACCTGCTGCATTGTTAC
>NW_007742468.1:0-343 GCF_000696425.1 Galeopterus variegatus
AGAGGCAACCTCAGGAACCAACAAACACAGAAAACAAACAGCAAAACAGAAATCAAGGAACGAATATCACTTAAGAAAACCAGAAAAATAATTAAATGCTAGGAATAAAGCAACACCTCTCAATAACAACTCTTAATGTAAAGGGTTTAAATTCCCCAATCAAAAGACACAGATTGGCTGACTGGATAAGAAAGATGGACCCAACTATATGCTGCCTGCAAGAGACCCACGTCACCCGTAAAGACTCACATAGATTAAGAGTGAAAGGATGGAGAAAGATCTTCCATGCAAACAGAAATGAAAAACGAGCTGGAGTAGCTATACTCATATCAGACAAAATAGA
>NW_007742468.1:1915-2986 GCF_000696425.1 Galeopterus variegatus
ATGTACTATTGTAAGTCAGAGACACCAAAACCACTGTTAGTAGTTCATATATCATGTAGTCCGAAAATTAAGAAGGACATAGATGACCTAATCAGCTCTATCAATTAATTTGATCTAATGTCACTTATACATACTCCCTCCAACTAGAGTAAAATGCATATGCTTCTTAAGCTCACATGGTATATTCAAGATATACCATATTGTAGGTCATAAATCAAATCTTGAAAAAATTTAAAAGAATAGTGTTATGGGGTGAATTGTCCCACAAAAAGATATCTTAAGTCCTAACCCCTGGTACTTGTGAATGTGACCTTATTTGGAAATAGCATCTTTGGAGTTATAATTAAGTTGAGATGGGGTACTGTGGTGAGTCCTAAACCAATATGACTGGTGTCCTCATAAGAAGAGACAGCAGAATCACATAGGCAGAAAATGGTTATGTGAAGATGGTGACAGAGATTTGGACTTATTTCTGCCACAGGCCACGAGATGCCTGGAGATACCAAAAGATGGAAGAAGCAAGGAAGTTTCCTCCTCTAGAGTCTCCAGAGAAAGCATGGCTTGCCCAAACCTTGATTTCAAACTTCTACCCTACAGAGCTGTGAGAGAATAATTTTGTGTTGTTTTAGGCAACCCAGTTTGTGGTACTTTGTTATGACAACTCTAGGAAACAAATGCAAATATGAATCATAAAGTATGCTGGGGTACACTTTTCAATTTTTTAATATAAATATATATTTTAATTGTAATAATTCAGATACTTTTATTTTCAATAAACTAGAAAAATGTCTATTTTTAAAGTTAAACTAGAAAGAAAGATCTCTAAATCATTTCCAAATATCTAGAAATTGAAAAATACATTTCTAAATAATCCATGGATGAATAAAGAATTCTCAAGAGAAATTTTAAAAATATATTTTGAGCTAAATGAGAATGAAAACACAGTTTATCAAATTTGTGGAATGCAGCAAAAAGCATTGCTTGGAGGGAAATTTGTACTTCTCGATATATATTTCAGAAAATAAAAACACCAAAACTAAATACTCTAAGTTGATATCATACAAAACTAGG
>NW_007742468.1:3972-21609 GCF_000696425.1 Galeopterus variegatus
GGGGGCGGGGAAGCAGATATAACAACTATACTTTTTTGAAGTTGTTACAACAAGTAAACGGAAAGGACATTCTTGGGGGGAGGGGAGAGAGGGAGGAGGGCGGGAGGTGTCGGTGATGGGCCATAATAATCATATACATTGTATATTGACAAAATAAAAATTAAAAAAAAAAAATAAATGTTAAAAAAAATAAAAATAAAAATAAAAATAAATAAATACACGAGTTTCTCTATAAAAACAAAAAAAAGAATGTAAATTCATGAATTCTTTCTAGAAAACAATTTAGCAATATGAACCAATATGTAATAGCAGATTTTACATTTTGTATCTTTAGTTCGGTAGTTCCCTGTATGAGTCAGGGTTCTCCAGAGAAACGGAATCATTAGAATATAATAGAGAGAAAAGAAGAGAGAAAGAGAAAGAGAATGAGATTTATTAGAAAGAGTTGTTTCACACCATTAGGGGGACTAAGTCCCACAATTTACTGGGTCCCCAGGAAAGCCCATGATGTAAATTTCGTGTGAGTCTGAATTCTTAAGAATCAGGATTGCCTATGGTGGAAGTCCTAGTCCAAGGGCAGAAGACGACCAGTGTCTCAGCTCATGCCATCAGGCAGAGAGAGAATTCTACCTTCCTCCACCTTTTTGTTTTATCTCTGGCCCTCAAAGGACTGAATGATGCTCACCTTCATTGTATAGGGCAATCTGCCTCATCCATCAATCAAAATGCTAAGACACACCCTTACAGACTCTTCCAGAAATAATGTTTAACCAGGTATCTGGGCATCCATGACCCAATAAAGTTGACACATAAAATTAACCATAACATTCCCCTTCTAGGTCTATGTTCTGTGAAGTAAGCAAATATTGCATATAGATAAATGGGCAAACACCTTTCCGTAAGATTTATTTATATTAACTAAGATCTAGAAATTAATATTAAATAACTTGAGGGAAATTAAATATATATTTCTGTGAACTTCTAGCTTCCAACAAGTACCTAATATCAGATTCACCCTCCTACCTGTAACAAGTATAAACTTTGAAAAAGAATCAAACACACTAACAAAGGCACTGGAAAGCAAACAAAAAGAGATAGAAATGGGAGGTGAAATAGTTCTTAAATAAAGGAAACAAAGGGTGTGAGATACCCATTTATCTCACTGTTCCCCTGAAGAAACACACAGTCCACAAGTCTAATGAGGAACAAGAGTTCAAGTAGAAGGAGGTAAATTTAATGGGCTGAGGACTGAGGTCAGCATTTCCACATGGTGGAAAATGTTGGGTGAGTAGTGAAACCCTAAAAAAATGTATAAAATAAAAATTTTGAACTTGAAAAATGCAATACTTGAAATCAAAATTTTAATATCCTGTAAATCTCTTAAGAGGAGATTAGACAATAAAAATGAAAATACCTGTGAACTAAGGACAGGGCAATAGAAATTAGTCACATTGATTTGCAAATTATAGATTGAAAAAGTCGAAGTGAGCTTGAACAACATGTTGTATAAAATGAAGCATTTGCTTGGAAAAAAGCAAGTTCAATTTCTCCCACTATACTCTCACAACATTCTTCTGCCACCAAATGTATAGGAATTTCTCCCCAATAACATGTTAGCAATTAATTCTGCAGCAAATTCCAGCTGGAGTTTTCTAATCCAATTCAGTGTTGATGCTTTCTGGAAATAGTGTTAGATCGCACATGTTGAGGGCTCAGTCCCACAAGACCGATTCCCACTTCAGACACCAGTTGCAAATCTGGACCTCCAGAACTTCTGATCAACCTGCTTCAAGTTGAGGTTCCCATGACCCCTTCTTTAGGCTCAAGGAATTTGCTACAGTGGCTTGCAAAACTCAACAAAACACTTAGTTTACCAGTTTATTTTAAAGAACATTTTAAAGGATACAAATAAAGAGCCACATGAAAATGTACATACCATGAAGTCTGGAAGAGACCCCAGACAGGACACTCAGTTTCTGCGGAGTTGGTGTGCACCACCCTCTAGCATGTGGACGAGTTCTTGTTCACCTTGCTGCAAGCCTCTGCAAGTTCAGCTGTCCAGAAGCTCTCTCTCTGTACCTCATCTTCTCAGGCCTTCTACGGAGACTTCATTGGATAGGCATGATTGAAACATGGACAACCATGTAGAAATGTGATTGGACAAAAAGGGTATAGTCTAATACCAATAGACTGAGTGAGGAAACCTAGCAAGGCTTGTTTATTTAGATTCTTCTTTGTCTCTCTGTATAGCATTTTTTCTTCTGCATATGGGGCAGGACCTCTTTTAAAATGGGGGTCTTATGACGTACAATCAGGTAAGGTACATTAGAGAATATCTTTGTGGCCTGGTCCAAGACAGAAAGGCAGGAAAAGATTAGAATATATTTTTAGTTTTATGGTTTGCCTTAGGGAGAAAAAAGAGCAAATGAATAGAGGGCTGGAGAAGGTCAGAGAGACATTCTATTTTCTGAGGCCTAATTCTGAGAACTAAAGTGCACCAACATCATTATAACAAAAGAAAGAACAAGGGATATGGGAGTTGAATCAGGAACCATGGACAAAAAATTCAAAGCAAAACAAAACCATATATACATATAATATTATAATAAAAACCATATAAACATATATTTTTCTAATATTATACCATCTATCTTGTGTATAAATAAAATAACAGATGAACAGAAGACAGAGACTGGGACAGAAGATGATATTTAAAAAATACTGGCTAATAATTTGTAAATACCTAAAAATATTAAATCCACAAATCCAAGGAGCTCAACACACAGAGAGAAAACCACAGCTAAACACATGATCAAAATGCTGAAATACAAAGATTGCTGAATGCTGAAATACAGCCAAAATGTTTAAATACAAAGATAAAGATAAAATTATGAAATCAGCCAGATAAAATATTGGCTAAATTGTTATTAGTAAATTAATAAAAAAACAATGTTTATAGATTGTAAAATTGCACAGATTGCAAAAATGCAAGTGAATTATTCCTCTGTCTTTATATATTCATTTTGTACGTCCCTCTTACACTGACCAAGGAATCCCTTCTGAATTGCCTTGGCCAATTATACATAAGCAAATGTAACACATACAGAGACTTGTAAAAGCACTTGCATATAGGGGCTTAAATTCTTGCTATGCTTTGAACACTGCTGTCATGTGTCAAAGCCCAGCATAGCCCACTGGGTGATAGGCTTCATGTGTGAAGAGATGGAAGGCCCAGTAGCCCTTGTCATTACAAATGAGAAAATGTTGACCATCAAATATAAATAACGCCATTCCAGACTACAGAGCCACTTGTGTATCTGACACAGATCCAAAGATCTAACCAGTCAACATATAGAATCATAAGGTAAATATAGAATATATAGAATCATAAGCTAAATTGGGATTGGTCAGCATTCAGTGGCTGTAAACACATTGAAAAAGTATTTTAAAAGGCTGGAAAACAGGCAAGCATATCATTGGCAGAGTGTGGAAAACTCAAGAGGAAACAGATATAGTAGGTGGGAAATAGAGTGACCTGTGCTGATAGAAGGGCAAAAAAATTGGGAAAATTATTACCTTCAGGGATTTTGAAGACAAGATATATACTTAATATACTTATGGATCTTGGGAAGACTATTTCCACATAGAATGTTGAAAGTGTCGGAGACAGAACTTACTAGGCTGGAAAATAAAATGGTTTCTCTTCCCCAGTCTTCCCAAACAGTCTGCTTCCTGCTTCAGAAATTTGGATGATCGGCACCGTTTTTAAAATTTAGAATGTCTCAGTTCCCTTTCCTCAGGCCAATGACACTTTGCTAGTATGACTCCCTTAAAATACAGGACTTCTATTTATCAAGTAATCATTTACTCCATTTGAGAAAAGACCCCCCCCCCCCCAATTCTCTTTGAGACAAGCATGTCTCTATGCTAGTCAACATGACAGGCTGTTGTGAGACTGCCCTTAATATTTTTTAAATTCTTCTATGATCACTTAATCTCTAACTTAGAAAAGCCCCCCCCCCCCCAATTCTCTTTGAGACAAGCATGTCTCTATGCTAGTCAACATGACAGGCTGTTGTGAGACTGCCCTTAATATTTTTTAAATTCTTCTATGATCACTTAATCTCTAACTTAGGTATTTACTGTTCTTAAGGAAGACTCATCACCACATCCTACATTTGATTTTTGGTATTAGGTCTCATTCCATTTTGAATTTTTTATACTAAATACTAGTGTTAATTTTTAATGTTTGTTAATTTAGGGCCTTATATCACTTAGAACCTTTGTCCCTTTGGGGGAGGAAGGTATTTAGAAACCAGTATGTACATAGTGGATGTGCTCATTGCTGCCAGAGTGTCATTTCTCTAGAGCCTTCTCGGTAACATAATCTAATTTGTATTTTAGAAAAATTACCCACAGTTCTGTGTGGGTACGTAGAACGCACAAAATATTTGAATTATTTAAAAATATTTATAACCAAAGAAAAAGTTTTCTTGTACTAAGTCCTGCATCTGCCACGTTCA
Source organism: Galeopterus variegatus (assembly GCF_000696425.1). Lineage (NCBI taxonomy): Eukaryota > Metazoa > Chordata > Mammalia > Dermoptera > Cynocephalidae > Galeopterus > Galeopterus variegatus. Next base: position 8,496 of record NW_007742468.1, read on the forward strand.
CCTGTAAAGGAACATAGCTTGTATTCATTTAAAGTTCCTGAGTATGAATAAATCTATAAAAATATTATGATATTGAAGTGAATGACAAGTGACGACATAGAAATAGAATTACAAGTAAGGCAGAGAGACACTGGGATCACCTAAAATGTCTATACAGAAATCAAAATATCAAGGAGGAAATTATATAAGAGCAGCCACATAAAAGGCCCTTTTATTTCCAATTAGACAAAGATACCCTACAGCTGCTCTTGTATAATTAAAACTTCAACAAAGAAGTATTTGTGACATCTGCTGCTCTTGTATAACCAAAACTTCTACCAAAAACTTCAACACCAAAACTTCAACCAAAAGTATATTTGTAATAGCTTTGAAAATTAAGGCCCCATGTAAATTACACACACACACAACATTCACCACACATTACTTTTTGTGAATTAGAAGAGTGGTGATTAGCCCTACATGCAAAAAAGCAAGATGGATATCTAGGTCCACGAAGCTGACAATGAACCATGGAATGCTGAAGAAATTGTTTTCAGGGAACGGGCTGCCTACTGAGTAAGTTGCTAAAGTAAATTTGCCCTGTGGAATCAGTTGTTGAATGTTGAAAAATGAATATGGTAAAACACAGCTGCTTTCCTACCTTTTTATAATTGAGTTTGTTAGAATTACATGAATTTTATTGGAGGCAATAAAAATTGATTCTAAGTAAAGTCATTATCCTTTTAAATGACAGTTACATAGCTCAAGCATTAAGATATTTGCAAGACAAAGCAATTTCCAAAAAAGATTCATTTTTAACTAAATAAAACTAAAGGAAAAACTGCATATAGGCTCAAAACTGCAACACGTTAACATCTCCCTAGAAAGGAGTAGATTCAAAATATATATAGAATTTCTTTATATATATATATATATATTGCTAATTATTGGGGACTTATAAAAACAGTTATCCATATGTAATGAAGACTTGAAAGAGATGTGTTGTGTTGGTAGCTTAAATATGGTGAGCACCACTAACAGCCTGAATGTGAATGTCTAAGTGGTGAGCAAATTTCGTGGTCAAATTTTGAACAAAGTACAAGCTTCCTTGATTTATGAAAAAGATACAATAAAATAAGTGCATTTTAAAAAGGGAAAATAACTCTATACAGAGAAAGTTACATTCTAGGCCTAAACACTTGAAAACAAATTTTTTCTCTACACAAATGTGCTGTGGGACAAATGGAAACCATGAAAACACAAGGAAAGAATAATTAGCCCCATATTAAAGAGTTGAGAAAGCTTTTTTGAGCAAGAGAATCTTAAACGTGAAGTTAGAGGTTAATCATGTGAAATGTGGATGATGGACAGAGGATACAGAGAGTGTAACAGCTCATAGAGAGCTCGGTTTTCACACCTGTAAAATGAGATTGCTAGTTTTGAAGCTGTATGATTATACATTCAATTAAGGTTCTGGTATCTCAGAATTCCCTGAGGGAGAAATGCAAGCTAAACTGTAAACCATCCAAAAACAGAGTAAAAACCAATAATCTTTTTTTTTTCCTTTTTGTCTTTTTTCGTGTGCGGCGATGGATCGCAACCCTCAGTGTCGCGCCTGTACCGGACCGGGACCGGCAAAGGGATCGCAACCCTTGGTGTTGCTCCCACACCTCGCTCAGCCAGTGAGCGGGAACCGGTCTGTATGTGGGATCCGAACCCTCGGTGGGAGTGCCACCACGCTCCCAAGCGGCGCACTGTAGCAGTGCGCCACCGGGCCGGCCCCAAAAAACCAATAATCTTTAATCAGCAATCTTTTTCACAGGAAGTAGTATACAGCTCACTTTTTATCTTGAAATATTCATGCTTCCAATAAGAGAATAGTTATTTTGATCTGTTCTTCTCAGAAACAAATTTTGAGAAGGATAATATTTTCTCATATCATAAGAAGGTATTCTCTAGTCACTTACAAATGCAGTTCAACTATATTTGTGAATAGATCAAATCCAAATTATGTGTTAATCATTTCTTTTTAATTCTGAGTGCATAAGTATCTTGGTTGAATTATTAGATTTGCTCCTTAAGGAATCTCTCTGAGTTGAAAGATCAGAGGATACGTGTTCTCAGTGAGGATAGGAAGAAGTGACCATACTTTTGGCTAAACACCATCAAATCCTTAAAGAGTCTTTATAAACAGGCACGGTTGCATAAAGGGGAGTAGGAATGGTTTGGAAGACAAGTTTCATGAAAGACAGCACGCCTTGCAAAATCCAGTTCATAGCTACTAGAGTTCAATGGAATGATTATTTCAGAATTGGCATGTGATATAAATCTTAAATAAAATAAAACTATATTTTTAATAAATAAAAGAGAAAAATGCATCATGTAGAATAGAATGATAGAAAACTCCCTTTAAAAAAATATCACTATGGAACATTTATAGTGATCAACTCATTTAGTTTCCAAAATTAATTAAAATCTAAAAGATACCTTTGCTGGTTATCAATCAGTGTGTGTTGGGGCTGGTGCTTAAGGGTACATGAAAAACAAGTAAGAAATTTCATAAGGATTTATTACCTCTTTGGGTAAGAGACAAATGCAGAAGATAGTGTATCATAGCAAATGAGGGCAATGAACTTGGTGTCTAACATACATTTAATTGTCGGTTCTGCCATTTAATACCCTTGTGTCCTTGGAAAAGTCTTAAATCTCTCTGTGCGTCAGTGTTTTAAAATCTCTGAAATGGGCAGAGTAATAATGACTATATATATTGGTATTATTGTAAAGATTATTTGAGAAAAGTGTATGTAATATAATTTTCACAAGTTCTGGCATTAAGGATGTATTCAATAACTACAAATAATCTTAGCAATAATAATATTAATTTAACAAAGGAAATTATAATACCATATAAAATAAAATTTGAGCTTATTTGCATTTTGACTGACATCTCAGATGTTTCTATTTTGCATAAATTTGCTAGCAGTCAAAATTATCCATTAATCACCTGCTGTGAATGCCAAACATTGTATTAGTATTGGTGCTGGCTGTTAATGGTAAATAAGATGAAGTACATTCCTGCTCTCAAGGCATTTACAACAATTGAGAATTTTAAATATGCAAATAAAAGATATGGAGTGTTCCAGTAGGAAGATATGGGGAGTGGAGATTGGAGAAAGACCTAATTTTGAGGCTGATATTTGAAATATATATATATATATATGTGTATGTATATATATATATATATATATATACTACTGAGAATGATATTCTAAGCTGAGGACATGTAGTTAAGTATAAGTAGAGGAGCAAGCAGTATGGTTTTGGCGGGGATTCTATTGCATTGCAGGGAGGAAGCATATGAGGAGTGAAGCAACACCTGTAAGGCAATTTCTCTGGCCTATTTTCCACAATTGACATAATGTGCAATTTTGAAAGTGTAATTGGGGGATTTCAATTTCTAGGTTACCTTCTCTCATGTCCCAACATCCTGTAATAATAGGAAAATTTTACATGCATTATATATATTATTCACATTTAGCTTTACTGAGAACAAAACAGAAAAGAAAACTCTGTATGAACTAAAAACTAAAAGTCTCAATCCCATTTTTAGGACATAACGATCTTTTTTTAAAAAAACACACAAAATGTAAAGCATTGAAGAAACAAAATTAAAATGGGCTGCATAAGAATAATTATCTTTTATGGCAAAAGTTACAAGGCAAGCAGGTGGCATAGAACTTCTACTTCCTGCTGTGACAGAGTAATGGAAATTGTACTTATCCCACTGTAAACAACTATAAAACTATCAACACACACAAGGCAACTGTTTTCTGGAATGGAATCATAGGTAACACAGAAATGTGATACTTGAGCAAAAGGAATTTCACTTACCGTGGGCTTCTGCCTGGTGCCACTTTCTAAATAACAATATAAAAATGTAGAGTCCGAGAGAGAACAATAGTCTTGCTGAACTGGAGAGAGGCTTATTGGAGTTTGAACTGCTGCAGTGGTTAGCATTGGTGAGGTAGTGTACCAGAGAGGAATGAGCTATAGAATAAGGGAGTCCCAGAGACCTAGGTGGGGCTTGCCTACAGGAACTCATCCAAGAGCTTACCTACACTCAAGCAAAGTGACACACTGCCAGACCAAGTAGAGAGCAGGTGGCGTGGGACTAAGAGCTCAAGAAAAATATCAAAGATAACTGACGTTTGGAAAATTTAAATATCTTACCCCGCAAAAGGTAGAGACCCTTATATGATCCATGAGCAACTGACAGCCCAGAAAGGACACAGCTTCAATGTTAAGGATCACACACTAGAGTAAGGACAGAACCAGAATAAAGTTTTCCTAACACACTGCGAAACCAAGTTTGACAAGATTAAGAGAATTTGCATACAGTAATTCATCTGTCTGCCAGAACAATATCCCTTAAAAGAAGGTAACATATTTCAGGGTCCTAATGGCTTGTCATCCACAATATCTAGAATTTAATAAAAATCAAAATAAATGTTAGATTCACATTTACCATCAAAAGGGGTATGGAAGCATTAAATGAAAATTGAATGTAATATGCTCCAGGTGTTGAAATTAGCAGACAAGGACTATATTGATATTATAAATATGTTCAAGGGCATAAAGAAATAGGTGTATATAATGACTCTAAAAACTATAAAAATCAAATGGTAATTTTAGAGTAGAAGAATATAATAGCTATTGTTTTTTTTTAAATCCAGAATCGGATAAAGATCCAATTGGAAAGTAGAGAAGAAAAGATGAGTGAAATACAAACAAGCAAGAAGACATTTCCAACCTAAAGAACATAGAGAAAAAAGACTGGAAAAAAAGTTAGAGTGTTAGTGACCTTGGGATTTAATAGCCTAACCTAAGTATAATCAGAGTCCCAGAAGGAGTAAAAACAAGAACTGTTCAGGAAAACAAACAAACGAACAAACAACCTTAGGAAATATCTCGAGCAAATTAAAAGCATGTATATTGTAGTTTTTTGCAGCATTTTATTGTGCAGGAGAAAATATAAATCACAACAATAAAACAAAACAAAACTGGAAACACCTAAAAATTCATCCTAAGAAAATGGCAGACACAAAATTTCTTATACCTATAACATGTAATACTTCATTGCAGTCAACATAGAAACATTTCCAAAGTATACTGCTGTGTTTAAAAATAAAGTTAATTTTGCAAATATTTTCTCCCACTCTGTTGGTTGTCTTTTAACTCTGTTAATTGTTTCTTTTGCTGTGCAGAAGCTTTTTAGTTTGATATAATCCCATTTGTTTATTTTCCCTTTGGTTGCCCGTGCTTTGGGGGCCGTATTCATGAAGTCTGTGTCCAGTCTTATTTCCTGTAGTGTTTCTCCTATGTTTTCTTTAAGAAGTATTGTTTCAGGGTGTATATTTAAATCCTTAATTCATTTTGAGTTGACCAGGGGGCGGGGGGAGGGGGGATAAGATATAACAACTACAATTACTTGAAGTTGATACGACAAGCAAACAGAAAGGACATTGTTGGGTGAGAGGGAGGAAAGGGAGGAGGGAGGGAGGTTTTGGTAAGGGGCAGCAATAATCAACCACAATGTATATCAACAAAATAAAATTTAAAAAAATAAATAAAATAAAAATAAAAATAAAGTTAAGACTCTCATTTCAGCTCCAAAATTTAAGGAGCTTGGAAGTCATCACTCCTGCCTTTATAATGAAAAAATAAAAGCTGGTCACACTAAAACCAACAAATTTTTAAGGACTTATTAGAGATTTGAGGTTGGAGGGCAAACTGCCTCCCTGAAATTTGGAGATGCAGGCCAATCCAGAAAGATAAACCAAGGTCTTACATAGCATAGACTAGTGAGAACACTTAATGACAATTTTAATAAATTTGTGGAGGCTGAGTGTGGACTAGTGTGAGACTGAGAAACTTCTGCAGATCACAGTATTAGGAGGTAACTGACTTTTCCATGGGTTTTGTATTCAGGACTCCCCGACCAAGTTTTTAAAGTGAAGATCCAAGACAGATTTCCACGTGGACCTTACAGAGGTAGGAAAAATTCATAATTCTGAAATAAGCTAAAAGTCTTCCTCCATAAAAGAAGTTTATGCTCCAGGGGAAAGAAAAATCTCACTACAGCCTTATCCCAGTTGGGAAATGGCATTTCTTCCACCCCTGCCCCCAGTAGGTTTTTTTGTTTGTTTGTTTGTTTGTTTTGTTTTTTGTCTCACATAAGACGGGGAAAAATACTCAACAAGTGTCAGGGCTTCAAGAGAAAAGGTTAATAGTCCTGCAGTCTGGGGAAGGAGTAGAGAGCAATGAGAGAGTGTGTGTGAGGAAGAAAGCTGTGCCAGTGGAGAAACACTTGCTAATGTCACATGTCTAACACATCAGATCACTAAAACATGAGACTTAATCAGAAGATTTTAGAATGCTCTTCCCTCACCCATACCTCACCTCCTCAACAGAACACCAGTACTATGATGGTGGATTAGAGCAAAAGAGCTGCACAAAGAGACTTACTCCGAGAGGGAGTACTAAAGAAATCCAAAGATATGAAGGGAGACAAAAACAGGACACTTAAATAACTTGAAGCCTATGGCACTCACAGCTACAGTAAATATTAAAACAATTCAGCCTCAAGCCAGATTATTATAAATCCTCATATTTTAGGACCTAATCAGCTAAATTCTTATTACAGGTAAGAAAAGTTTGATTTTTAACCAAAAAACTACAAGGCATGCAAAAATCAAGGAAAAGCACAGTTTGAAGAGAAAGGAAGCGAGCATCAGAAACACAGTGAGACATTGTAGAGATGCAGAATTATCAGAGAGGGATTTTTGATAGCATATTAAATGCTAAAATGGAAAAAAAATAGAGAGCATGAAAAAAGTAGTGAGTGTTATAAGCAGGGAGATGAAATTCTAAGAAAGAATGTAAAGTAAATATTAGTAGTCAAAAACACTGCAGCAGAAATGAAGGATGACTTCCAAGAGGTCATCAGTAGACCTTGAATATGGTCCATAGAAACTTCCCAAAGTGAAATACAAAAGCAAAAAACAAAACCAAAAAATGAAAATAAACAAGGGAACATCCAAGAATGATGCAGTTTCAAAGGTGTAACATGTATTTTGAATGCCAGAAGGAAAAGAATAAGAGAGGAGAAAAAAAATATTTGAAGTAAAACGGGCTGACATTTTCCAAAACTAATGACATGTAACATACCATGGATTCAGGAAGTTCAGACAAAACCTAGCAAGAGAAATGTCAACACCCTTCTTGCCCCAAAACACCTCTAGATGTATCACACTGAAACCGCAGAAGTCCAGAGACTAAGAGAAAATCTTGAAAGAAGCCTGTGAAAGGCAAATATACGAATTATAGCAGATTGCTCTTCAGAAACCATGCAAGCAAGAAGAAAGTAAAATTAAATAATTACAATGTTGAAAAAAAAAAAAAGAGAGACCAGTCTAAAGCTCTGTATCCATGACATTATTCTTCAAAGGCTCTTCAGAAACCATGCAAGCAAGAAGAAAGTAAAATTAAATAATTACAATGTTGAAAAAAAGAGAGACCAGTCTAAAGCTCTGTATCCATGACATTATTCTTCAAAGGAGTAGAAATACTTTCTCAAACAAAAACTGAGGGATTTATCACCAGTAGATCTGCCTTGCAAGAATTGTTTAAAAAAGTCCTTCAGTAAGTAAAAAAATTATAATGATCATTAGCATGGAACCACTTAAAAAAAAAAAAAAGAGGGTCAGAGAAAGAGCAAATGAAAGAAAAATAAAATCTTTCAGTTTTTTTATTTAAATGATCAAAAAGACAACTTTTTGTTTAAAGTAATAATAGTAGCCATGTATTGGATGATTATGGTATATGGATGAGTGAAATGAATCACAACATTGTCAAAGAGGATGCAAGAAAAGAACTTTGAAATACTCTATTAGAAGGTACCTGAAACACTTGTGAGGCAGTAAAGTGTTATGTGAATGTGGGCCTAAATTATTTTAAAATATATAACACATACCATAGGGCAATTACTGCATTTTGTTTTAAAAAGAAGTATAATTGATATACTAAGAAATGAGAAAAAAAGGAAATCACATAAAATATTCCATTAAACCAGATAAGGAAGAAAAAGAGGATAATAAAATTTAGAAATAACAAAATCAATGAAAAAAAAATTACGAACATGATGGATAATAATCCAACATATCAATATTCACATTAAATGTGAACTCACTAAATACGTCAATTAAAAGAAAGGAGTTGTCAGAGTGAATAAAAAAAATAACATGAGTCAATTATATTTTGTCTACAAGAAACCCACTTTAAATATAGACTCATGTAGGTTAAAGGTAAAAAGATGGAGAAAGATATACTATGTTAAAAATAATCAGAAAAATCTGGATTGATCTTACTAATTTTAAAGCAGACTTCAGAACAGGAAAGATTATCAGGGACAAAAAGGGGCATTACATAATAAAAGGGGGTCAATTCTGTTATCTCAGATTATGAGATAACATAACAATGTTCAATATGTATGCATCTAGAAAGAGAGCATCAAAATACAAAAGGCAAAAACTAATAATCCTGAAAGGATATTGTTTTAGTCCGTTTTGTGTTGCTATAACAGAAATACCTGATACTGGGTAATTAATAAAGAAAAGAGTTTTATTTGGCTTACGATTCTGAGACAGCTGCATCTGGCACGGGCCTCAGGTTGCTTCTACTCATGGCGGAAAGTGGCAGACAGCCGGTGGGTACAAGCAAATCACATGGCAAGAGGAAATAAGAGAGAGGAAGTGAGACAGAGAGAGAGAGAGAGAGGACGTATCAGGGTCCTTTAAACAATCAGGTCTCATGGGAACTAATAGAGAACTCACTCATTAATCCCCCCTCCCCCAGGGAGAGCATTAATCAATTCATGAGGGATCCACCCCCATGACTCAATAAGTTTCCACCACTGCCACATTGGAGACCAAATCTCCACATGAGTTTTGGAGGGGACAACACATCCAAACTCCATCAAATATATAGACAAATGTACTATTGTAAGTCAGAGACACCAAAACCACTGTTAGTAGTTCATATATCATGTAGTCTGAAAATTAAGAAGGACAGAGATGACCTAATCAGCTCTATCAATTAATTTGATATAATGTCATTTATACATGCTCCCTCCAACTAGAGTAAAATGCATATGCTTCTTAAGCTCACATGGGATATTCAAGATATACCATATTGTGGGTCATAAATCAAATCTTGAAAAAATATAAAAGAATAGTGTTAAGGGGTGAATTGTCCTACAAAAAGATATCTTAAGTCCTAACCCCTGGTACTTGTGAATGTGACCTTATTTGGAAATAGCATCTTTGGAGTTATAATCAAGTCAAGATGGGGTACTGTGGTGAGTCCTAAACCAATATGACTGGTGTCCTCATAAGAAGAGACAGCAGAAATACATAGGTAGAAAATGGTTATGTAAAGATGGTGACAGAGATTTGGACTTATTTCTGCCACAGGCCATGAGATGCCTGGAGATACCAAAAGATGGAAGAAGCAAGGACGTTTCCTCCTCGAGGCTCCAGAGAAAGCATGGCCTGCCCAAACCTCGATTTCAAACTTCTACCCTACAGAGCTGTGAGAGAATAATTTTGTGTTGTTATAGGCAACCCAGTTTGTGGTACTTTGTTATGACAACTCTAGGAAACAAATGCAAATATGAATCATAAAGTATGCTGGAGTACACTTTTCAATTTTTTAATATAAATATATATTTTAATTGTAATAATTCAGATACTTTTATTTTCAATAAACTAGAAAAATGTCTATTTTTAAAGTTAAACTAGAAAGACAGAAAGATCTCTAGATCATTTCCAAATATCTAGAAATTGAAAAATACATTTCTAAATAATCCATGGATGAATAAAGAAATCTCAAGAGAAATTTTAAAAATATATTTTGAGCTAAATGAGAATGAAAACACAGTTTATCAGTACACTTTTCAATTTTTTAATATAAATATATATTTTAATTGTAATAATTCAGATACTTTTATTTTCAATAAACTAGAAAAATGTCTATTTTTAAAGTTAAACTAGAAAGAAAGATCTCTAAATCATTTCCAAATATCTAGAAATTGAAAAATACATTTCTAAATAATCCATGGATGAATAAAGAATTCTCAAGAGAAATTTTAAAAATATATTTTGAGCTAAATGAGAATGAAAACACAGTTTATCAAATTTGTGGAATGCAGCAAAAAGCATTGCTTGGAGGGAAATTTGTACTTCTCGATATATATTTCAGAAAATAAAAACACCAAAACTAAATACTCTAAGTTGATATCATACAAAACTAGGAAAAGAAAGGCAATTTAATCCTAGAGAAAGTAGAAGAAACAAAATATAAATTAGAGCAGACATCAATAAAATTGAAAAGAGGGAATTATAGAGCAAATCAACAAACCTAAAACTTGTTCTTGGAAACAATCAATAAAATTGGTGTATCTGTACTCAGGTTAATCAATTAGGAAAAAAGAAGAAGGGGAGACAAAAATCATCAGTATCAGAAACGAAAGAGGGGGCATCAATAATTATCCCATGACCAATAAAAGGACAATAAAGGAATGTTTCTCATAAATATATGCCCACACATTTGTAACTTAGATGAAATGGAATGACTCCTGAAGGACACAAACTACCAAAACTCATACAATGAAAATTAGATAACTAGAAAAAATCTATATGTATTATAGCAATTGAATGAATAACTAATAACCTTCCAATAAAGAAAATGCCAAATGCAGACAGTTTCATTGGTAAATTCCACTGGATACTTAAATAAGAAATGATGCCTATTCTCTGTAAGGTCGCCGAAGAAGGAGATGCTAGCCAGACAAAGGCAGAAAAGGATTTTATTAGCAAGCAGAATTGCCAGGCTGTGCGGAAAAATGACATTAGCCCCAAGAGGCAGCAGGGTGTCTTTTTTATAGGGATACGATTTGCATCTGGCCTAGCCTAGGAAGAGAGTTACAATGTTCCACTCCGGATACAGCCTGCTCATGGGGACACAGACTTGGGAGACAGAAGCCTTGGGCTAGCCTGGGAAAGCAGTTACAGTGTTCCACTCCGGGTATAGCCTGCTCAGCCTGCTCACAGGAGCAGAGACCTTGGAAAATGAAACTTAGAGAAACAAAACTCAAAGGGGGTGGTTTCTGAAAGTCATGTTCTCAGTTCCAGGGAACTAACATTCTCCACGTTCTCTTCCAGAACATAGGCACAGCAGGAATACTTTCTATTCATTCCATGAGGCCAGCATTATTCTTTTCCAAAACCAGATAAAGGCACAGCAAAAGATAAAATTTAGACGAATTATCTCTAACAAACATACATGAAAACATTTTCAACCAATATCAGCATATCTTATCAAATAAAGTGCACAAATGATTATGCACCAAAACCAATTTGGATTTATTTCAGATATGTCAAGAGGATAAAGAAGAAAAATCATATGACTATATCAATTTATGCAGAAAAATCACTTAATCATTTATTGTTAATAAAAATCTCTCAGCAAACTAGGAATATGGAGAAACTTCTTGCACTTAATAGAGAATATCTGTAAGTACCAACAGCTAAGATCATAATTAATTATGAGAAACTGCCTGCTTTCCCCCTAAAAGCAGGAACAAGGCATTGATATCCTTGCTTCTCACTCCTATTCAGTATCATACTAGAAGTCTCAGTTAATGTGATAAGAAAGGCAAATAAAAGGTATGCATATTGGGATGGAAGAAATAAAGCTATCTTTGTTTACAGATGACATAATTGTCTATAGTGGGAATGCAAAATATTACAGCCATTTTGGAAGTAAGTTTGGTATTACAAAGCTAAACACAATCTTCTCATACAACCCAGTGGTCATGCTCCTTGGTATTTCTCAATTTATTTGAAAATTTATGTCTACACAAGAAACTACAAATGAATGTTAAAAAAGCTATATCCATATTGCCTCAAACTGGTACAACTTTATGTCCTTCAACAGAGTAAGAAATAAATGAGTATAAAAAAAAAGGGTAAATCTGTACAATGAAATATTATTCAGCATTAAAAAGAAACAAGCCACCAACCCATGAAAAGACATAAAGAATCTGAAATCTATATTGCTAAGTGAAAGAAGCCAGTCTGAAAACATTATGTACTGTATCATTCCATTTATATTATATTTGGAAAAGGCAGACTATAACGACAGTAAAGAGTTTATTACCTCTGTTGCCAGAGGTTTCAGGGTGTGGGGTTTAATTTATAAAGCACGGAAGATTGGGGGGATATTAAAACTATTTTATATGATAATTAATGGTGTGTAGATGACACTATGCATTTGCCAAAATTCATAAAACTTTAATGCAGAGTGAATCTTAAAATATGCAAATTTAAAAATCATTTAGGAAGTTGGGGAAACCCAGGATTGCATACAGACTGTGACAAAGCAATCCAACTGTGTTGGAAATATATTAAACAATCTCACTGAATGGATGGGGTTATTGATCTAAGTAACTTCGGAAGTGAGAACAAAAGACAAAAGAACTGTACATGATCGCCATTCTCTGATTGATGAAGTTGTTTCCTATAGCATTACAGGTTATCAAAACTGTCAAGGTCATCAAAAACATGGGCAGTTTGATAAACCGTCACAGTTGAAAGGAACTGAAAGAAAACATGACAACTACAGGCAATGTGCTNTATGCATCTAGAAAGAGAGCATCAAAATACAAAAGGCAAAAACTAATAATCCTGAAAGGATTTTGTTTTAGTCCGTTTTGTGTTGCTATAACAGAAATACCTGAGACTGGGTAATTAATAAAGAAAAGAGTTTTATTTGGCTTACGATTCTGAGACAGCTGCATCTGGCACGGGCCTCAGGTTGCTTCTACTCATGGCGGAAAGTGGCAGACAGCCTGCGGGTACAAGCAAATCACATGGCAAGAGGAAACAAGAGAGAGGAAGTGAGACAGAGAGAGAGAGAGAGAGGATGTACCAGGGTCCTTTAAACAATCAGGTCTCATGGGAACTAATAGAGAACTCACTCATTAATCCCCCTTCCCCCAGGGAGAGCATTAATCCAT
>NW_007742469.1:0-19956 GCF_000696425.1 Galeopterus variegatus
AGGATGAATCTCTAGCTGCTTGGCTTTTATGGCTGTGGGACCTAGGGGTGGATGGTGTGATATGATGTGCTCTGGTGAGGAGGTGGAAAACTTGGTTTCCACCACCACAAATCCATCCCTGTGGCAGTGGTTACAGAACAGCTGCAGATATGCACAAAGACAGGATAACTATTCCTTGATGGAATGGGTGAATGCAGCTGTCTAGACCACGTGGACAAATGCCAGAAAACTGCCCAAAACTGTGAGAAGGTGGCAATTGTACACTGAGCTGGTTCAATTAATTTTGGAGCTGGGGATGTGACAGTCCATGTTTAATGTGAACATCTGTGGCCCACACGATGAATGTTTCACTGGCAACATGAGAGACATAGTGCTGAAATTGCTCCATCAACATCCTTTGGGTCACTGATTGCCATACTGGCCCCATGCATTGGTCATCCTATACATGAAGTGATGACCATGATGGCCAGTCTGACTGAAGCAGAGGGGAGGAGACAAGCAAAGAGGGTCCAAAAGGTGTTGAGGACTAAATCCCCTAGAAATGCTCAGTATATTACCCTGAAGGGACTGAGCAAGACCAGACATATGCAGGTGTGGTTTGACTTGCTCACAGCAGGAAGTTGTATGGAAAAAATTAACCAGCAACCAAATGCAGTCTAGTTTGCCTTGTGGTAACAATTGTGCCTCAAACAGCCTTTCACTAAACATCCAGAAACTGGTGGCAATGTACACCCAGTGTATCTGAAGGATGTTGTGGTGACTTCTGTAGAGGTGAATGGGCTGTTCTCTTTTGGCTAGGGACCCCAAGGTGCTCTTCTTTGGGGGGCAGAAGAGGACCAGAGGCCTCATGTTGAACCAGTAATTCATTGGTTTGAGACAAATGTACAACGTGTGTTAGCATTGGTGGACACAGGTGCAGACTGTAGCTTGATACATGGCAACCCGGGTAAGTTTCTGGGGCCACAGTGAATGTTGATGGCTATGGAGAACAGTCTATTACAGCCAAAGCTATGCCTTTGCCACTGAGCATTGGATGATTTCCCCCTCATGCATATGCTGTGTATGTATCTCCCGTATCTGAATACATCTTGGGTATAGATGTACTTTATAGGCTACACCTGTAAACGATGGTTGGATAATTCCTGTTGCAGATACAGTGAAGTCTGTGTTATGGGTACATGCTAAACCTGACACACAAGTATTACCCAAGCCAATGCGTGTGGTCAATGTGAAACAGTATCACCTGCCAGGAGGACATGTGGAGCTAGGTGCCACTATATTGGAGTTAGAAAAGGTCAGCATCGGGCCGAGTCCATGGTGCACTCGGGAGAGTGTGGTGCTGGGAGCACAGTAGCGCTCCCGCCGCGGGTTCGGATCCTATATAGGGATGGCCCGTGCGATGCACTCACTGGCTGAGCACGGTGCGGCCGGTCACAAAAAGGACAAAAAAAAAAAAAGAAAGAAAAGGTCAGCATCATTCACCCCACACACAGCCCTTTTAACACCCTGGTATGGCCAATGAAAAAAACTGTTGGTACCTGGAGAATTACTGTGGATTATTGAGAATGGAACAAAATAGTGCCTCCTTTGAACGCAGCTGTGAGTTCTGTTCATGACTCAATGGACCAGCTTACAACTCAGCTAGGAACCTATCATTATGTAGTGGACCTTGCAAATGTTTTCTTCTCTATTCCTTCACCTGGAAGGAAAGGCACTGGACTATTCAAGTGTTGCCCCATGGCTACCTGCATAGCCCAACCATCTGTCATGGTTTGGTGGCTGGGAACCTAGCCAAGTGGACTAGGCCCAGCATGGTTATAGTGTTTCATTATATAGATGATGTCTTACTAACCTCTGATTTTCTTGCAGATTTAACCAAGGTGGCTCCAACGCTGCTAGGTTCATTTGGAACAATATGAGTGGGTCATATATAAGGGTCTTAACCTTTGGATATGTACTTGGAAATATCTGTGATGGCTGGTAGGTCACCGACCCCTGTGGGGACAAGCCATGTGGCAAGAGTTATGGGAATTAGGACATGAAAAGGAAGTAAGTCTTTTCCATGTCATAGGACATTTCCCCTTAGCCAGTCCAGGCAATGATGAAGCTGATGCACTGGCTAAGGCAAGATGGCTGGAGAGAGCTCCAGCAGCTGATGTAGGTGGGTGGCTACATTGGAGAATGCAGCATGGTGGCTGCAAGACTGTGTGGTTGATGGCCCACCAGGTGCCACATAAAACCAAGAATGCAGCATGCTGGCTGCAAGACTGTGTAGTCAATGCCCCAAGGTTATCTGTATAGCCCAACCATCTGTCATGGTTTGGTGGCTGGGAACCTAGCCAAGTGGACTAGGCCCAGCATGGTTATAGTGTTTCATTATATAGATGATGTCTTACTAACCTCTGATTCTCTTGCAGATTTAACCAAGGTGGCTCCAATGCTGCTAGGTTCATTTGGAACAATATGAGTGGGTCATATATAAGGCTCTTAACCTTTGGATATGTACTTGGAAATATCTGTGATGGCTGGTAGGTCACCGACCCCTGTGGGGACAAGCCATGTGGCAAGAGTTATGGGAATTAGGACATGAAAAGGAAGTAAGTCTTTTCCATGTCATAGGACATTTCCCCTTAGCCAGTCCAGGCAATGATGAAGCTGATGCACTGGCTAAGGCAAGATGGCTGGAGAGAGCTCCAGAAGCTAATGTAGGTGGGTGGCTACATTGGAGAATGCAGCATGGTGGCTGCAAGACTGTGTGGTTGATGGCCCACCAGGTGCCACATAAAACCAAGAATGCAGCATGCTGGCTGCAAGACTGTGTAGTCAATGACTCACTGGGTGCTTCATAAACCTGAGAAAAAATGCCCCCGATGGGCAGATATACCCTTGATGGCTCACCAGGTGCCACATGCATATAGGCAGAAAAACCAAGAGGAGGATGCTCCTAACATGGTGGCAGGTGGATCTTTTTAAATCACTGCCAAAGTCAGAGAACTACAGGTACATCTTCACAGCCATTGATACAGCTACTGGTCTTCTGTTTGTATGGTCTAGTAAGGCCCCAGACCAGGTAAGCACTATTAAGGTGCTGAATAGCCTTACGGCAATGTATGGTTGGCCCCTAGTCATAGAGAGTGATAATGGATCTGGATATGAAGTACAGAAGTAGGCTTCCCAGTTGTCTGTTCAGTGGAAATTACATGTGCATTATCCTCCCCAGGTAGTGGGGATGATTGAATGCTACAATGGTTTCTGAAAAAGGGACTAAGGCTGTCCACCCAACCCCTATCCCTGAAGGAGTGGACGTGGTGGTTATGGCTGACAGTCAGGATCTTAAATGAGAGACTCCACACGGGCGGGCCCTCTCCAGTGGACGTGCTGTTGCAAAGAGCGGTAGCAGCTGTTCCTGCAACCATTCTTTCCAGGATGGTAAGCTGGCATGTGTTCTGCCAGAGAGACAAGAACTCCCTCTATTGGTGCCAATAACTTTTTTGTCTTGTTGCCCATAGTATTGTAGCTGCAGGACCAGAGTCCATTGGACACATACATACATTCATGTGGCCAGTGTATCAGCTTGCTGAATATGCACCAGGTTTCCTACCAGCGTGGCTGGAGGATTCCTGTGGAAAATCACCCCAAAGATGACTACTAACTGGACATGTGTATGGGTGGGGTTTTCATGGCTAATAGTTGAAAGGATAGAGCTATGGGGACAAGCTTCAAGGTGTATTGAATGTACAATAAGTACAGAGGTTATATGGATGCAAGGGTCAGCCATCCTTGCTAAGGGAACACCATGGAAGGTCTCAGATGTGTACATTGTATGGTGAGAGATCCTGAAGGGATGGAGAGTGGGGAAAGTGGAGTTGGTTTGATCAGGCCCTCTCGCATCATATCCAGCTGGGTATGATTCAGCACATCCACTGTAAACAAGATACATAAGAGTAGAGTTAGTGCACATGCATGCCCCTGTACCCTTTGGTTCATTGCCACTGTTGCATACTCTATTGTCGTGGAGGGCACTGGCTCTGAACTGCTGGTTGGCAGAGTTTGTGTCTAAAAGTAAAGCATGTCCACTTTGCCAGTGGCTGCTTGGTTTTTCTTTTGCTTACCTGACTCAGGACCTGCATAGGATGGAGCAGAGGAGTCTTTGATCCAGCCTGACATAGGGTACTAGCATTTGATTTGTAGCAAATGAACAAAAACTTACTGGTTTAAAAAAGTCATTTGTAATTCTCTATGTCTGGGCTGGCTGGTTAACTCAGCTGGTTAGAGTACAGTGTTATAACATTAAAGTCAAGGATTTGGGTCCCTTTACTGGCCAGCCACCCCAAAACAATTCTAAATAATTCTATCAGTCAGCATTTAGGGCTGGGCCCAACAGGGCACTACCTATGCTGGTATCACTTAAGATTACAAATGAGGCTATAGGAGTCTGATGCCCTGACTCGGGCTGGATCCTTGAAGAGGACTCCACTCACATATCTGGTGGTTTGTGCTTGCTCTTGGCTGGGCCCTGTGTATCCAGTAGGCAATCCCCCAGCTTCTGCACAACATGACAAGATTCCAAGAAGGTAACTGTGTTGGGCAAATATGTTCCAAAACTATGTTTATATCCGATTTACTGATGTCCCATTGGCCAAATTAAGTGAAATGCCAAAACCCAGTGTCACTGTGGGAGGGAACTATGTGAAGGCATAAATGAAAGAAGGCATGTCACTGGGAATCAGTTGTGGAAAATTATACTACAATAAATATACATTATGAACATTTTCTCCTATACCCTCATAGGTCAAAAATGTTAGGTTGCAACATGCAACCTTTATTCCATTAAGTTTATTCCATAAAGTTTAGGTCTATATAAGCAAGAGGCATTCCAATGGAAACACTATTATGGACTTCTGTGTAATATGTCTCTAATAATAGAAAAGTCCTTAATACCTGTTAAGTATTTTTCTATAATGTCAATTTTAGCAAGAGCATAATGTTTCTTTTCTGTTGTACTCTGATTTATTAAAACATCTTTAAGATATTAAATTGCATTTTATGGTAACATTAATACTTACAAAATCACTAGCAAATAAATACTTTTATTAACCAATAGATAAATTGTGGGTTTAATCTCTGCCAACGAATAGAATTGTGGGTGCTCCTTTAAGGGGGTCTTTCCTGCCCATTCTCATGTAAGCGACTATTACCCCACAAGGAGGCTTGTTTTGTTTTGTTTTGTCTTGTTTGTCAGCTATTGTGTAGGGAGTTTTATGCCTAAAATCTAGGAGCAAGCCTCACCATTTCACTCATCACTGCCTCCATTCACCTTCTCTTTCAGCTGTAATTCCAGAGGTTTTCTTTTACTCTTCCTTTCTTGTTTGTTTATTCATTTGTCTGTCTGTTTGTTTGTTTGTTTGTTTATGGTGGCTGGCCAGTACAGGAGCCCCTCATCTTGGTGCTATAACACTGTGCTCTTACCCAACTAAGCTAACCAGACAGCCCCCCTACCTATTTCCAAGAGCAAAGAAAACGAAAATATCTCTGGCACGTTGTTTATTCAGTTATTCGTCTGCTTCTTTTACATTATGTTTTCGGAGCTTTATGAGTATTCAGTAATTAAGGTGAAAAGGTAAAAAGAAATTTACATAAACAAGATAAAGTTGTCATGTTGATATAGGCAGGTTTTAGAACCCCAGAGCCATCTAAGCTGAGTGCAATTGGTCTCTGATCTTCCTGATCCCATGGCAAAAGACACATTGTTACATGATTTGAATTGACCTTAAGAGGAGAATATGCTACATTTTCATGGGATATGAAGTTTGAAGCAGAGTCTTTATTGGTCACATGCACTGTGTAGTGGACAGTGTTTCACTAGCAACCTGGAAATAAGCATTCCTTGTTCTACAGTGGTAACAGTTATCTAGTGTATGGGGCCGGCCCAGTGGCACACTGCTACAGTGCGCCACTTGGGAGCGCAGTGGCGCTCCCGCCGAGGGTTCGGATCCCACATACAGACCGGTTCCCGCTCACTGGCTGAGCGAGGTGACAGTGTTTCACTAGCAACCTGGAAATAAGCATTCCTTGTTCTACAGTGGTAACAGTTATCTAGCATTTAAATGCACATCAATTAATAATGTTTTATGGAGTTGCGTAAATAGTGTGGACCCAGACAACTTTTGAAAGTCCCAACTTGATGCATGAGAAAGCGTGGAATGTGTAGAAGATAAAATCTCCTAAAGTCCCTTAAATAATTCTATATGTTTCTCTCAGATAGTCTGTATATGCAGGTTGTACCATCGATAGTCCAAGGTTATATTTTTGGATAAATATTTTTGTTACTTATTTGCACATGATAAATATTTTTATTGCTTATTTGCACATTAATCCATTCACTGTAACCTGACTTCAGTTCTTCAAAAGTTTACCAATAAGTTAATTATCATCCAAAACAGAGACTTTTTTTTTTTTTTTTTGCTTTGCCTTACTTGAATCTTCTAATGTATTTGAAACTACTCTTCGTGATTTTTCCATGGAAATTGTTTTCTGTTAGACTGTAACAGGACCTCGCTTACAGTTTCTTCTCTTTATCTTCTGAATTCTTCCTCTTTTCTTTTCGTCCTTAACACGTCTCATCCACGTGTTCCATCCTGCTCCCATTCACCCCACTCTGCAGCTCTCCAGGACAGATTTGGATTCCTGTGTTTTGATGCCCTAACTATACTTCTCCAGCTTGGGGTTATTTCCCAGCCTTTAGACACTAGATTCAACTTTCTGTTTAATATTTCTTTGTAGATATCCAAAAAGCTCCTCGAGTCTGACAAATTTAAAATAAAATTCATATTCATTTTTCTCCTGCAAAGACAGTCCTTCAAAAGTTTATGGAAAGATTAGTATTATCCTTTAGTTCTATTTTTCTTTTACTTTTTGTTTTGTTGTGGTTTTGGTGGTGGCTGCCCAGTACAGGGATCTGAACCCTAGACCTACGTGCTATAACACCACTCTCTGACCAACTGAGCTAAGCAGCCAGCCCCGGTCCTGTCCTTCTATGAAATTTTTGAACTATGTTTGTATATGGCATGACTACCAAGTAGTCTTGACTCAAACCACCAAAAGGGGATTCTTCCCAAACTCCGCCCTTTCTCACAGTTCTAATTATATGTTATCTCATGTCCTGCTACTTTTGTTCAGGTGATTTAAATTTTTTTTCCAATTCCTACATAAAGTGCCTCTAAAGTGAGAAGAATTGTTATTGCTCAAAAATAATAACTTTCTATTTTACATTTTAAATGTCACTTTAGCAAAATCTAAAGACTATGTTTGCTCAGTGATGAATTTTCATCTTTCTTCAGCTGTGCCACTAGCCAGCAGGTATGGAAAGAAACTTAGT
This sequence comes from Galeopterus variegatus, assembly GCF_000696425.1. NCBI lineage: Eukaryota > Metazoa > Chordata > Mammalia > Dermoptera > Cynocephalidae > Galeopterus > Galeopterus variegatus. The sequence goes on from NW_007742469.1 coordinate 7,379, forward strand.
GGTCAGAGGGAGAAGGTATGTGGGAGTTAGTGGGACACGTGTGAAAAAGAGTTAAGTGAAAGCCACACAAGGAATAAAAACAGGGAGCACAGGTTTTAATAATTTGTACCTTTTTCTTACATATTTTGTGTCCATGATTCTACCTTAAAAACACTTTTTTACGGGCCGGCCTGGTGGCGCACTCAGTAGAGTGTGGCACTTGGGAGTGCGGTGGCGCTCCTGCCGAGGGTTCAGATCCCATATAGAGACCGGTCTGCTCACTGGTTGAGTGCGGTGCGGGCGTGACACTGAGGGTTGCGATCCTGTTACCGGTCACGAAAAAAGGGGAAAAAAAACACTTTTTTATTATGATATAATATACATAACATAAAGTTTGACGCTTTAATATTTTTTGGATTATAGTTCATTGGAATTAAGTGTATTCAAAATAGTTTGCAACCATCACCACTGTACATCTGCAAAATTTTTTCACATTCCTCAAATTAAACTTTGCATGTGCCACATGCTAAATCCCTGTTTTCTTCTACCCCAGGCCCTGGCAGGCACTACTCTACTGTCTATGTGATTTTTTTCTACTCTAGAAAACTCACATAAGTGCATCCATACCATATTTGTCTACTTGTGAGTGCCTTATCTCACATATCATAATGTCTCCAATGTTCATCCATGTGGTAGCATTTGACTTTTCTTTCCCTACTTTTCAAAGGTCAATAATATTCTGGGCTGACCCCATGGCACACTCAGGAGAGTGTGGCACTGGGAGCACAGCGACACTCCCGCTGCGGGTTCAGATCCTATATAGGACTGGCTGAGCGTGGTGCAGACAACACCAAGCCAAGGGTTGCGATCCCCTTACCAGTCATGAAAAAAGACAAAAAAAAAAATTCTACTGTGTGTATGTACCACCTTTGTTTATCCATTTATACACCGGGGGACACTTGGTGCTTCCATCTTTTGACCATTGTGAATAATGTTGCTGTGAAGATGCAGGAGCTAATGTGTGTTTTAGTCTCAGCTTTCACTGCTTTGGGATATGTTCCTATGAGTGGAATTGATGGGTCACATGATAATTCTACCTTTAGATTTTTAAAAAATCTCCATAACATCTCTCACATTTTACTGTTTCACTAGCAATACATTAAGGTTGCAATTTCTTTGCTTCCTTTCCAAAACCTGCTATTTTCTTTTTTATAATGGCCAAGATAATGGATGTAAAGCAATATTTTATTGTGGTTTTGATATGAATTTTTCTAATGGCTAAGTTATGTTGATCATCTTTTCATGTGCTTATTAGCAATTTGTATATCTTCTTATGCATTTTTAAATTTTGTTTGTTTCTTAGTTGTAGAATTATTAAAAATACATTCTGAAGATTAATTTATTATGACTCACTTTTGATTTTGTTGTTTTTGCTTTTTGTGTAATTTTGAATAAAAGATTGACAATGTCAATGTTGTGCAGTTTCTCCCTTATGCTTTCTCTTAAGCGACCATTTTAAATTTACAATTATAATATGATACTTAACATAAAATATGAGATGATTTTTATTCATTTATATAGACACTCATATTCAATTTAAATTGTGACAATCCATGTTTCCAGTTAAGGTACAATTTTTGGTCTCTAATGACTCCAGTGCTTCTAATATGCCAGGCTCTGTTGGCTAAGCAAGTTGCTAAGGCCAACCCACATTTAAGGGAAATTAGTTTTTACCTCCATGGCGGGAGTGGGAAAGAATTTGTGGCTGTCTTTAATTTATTGCAAATGTCACTATTAATACATTTTGATCAACATGTATTCTCATCTCCTTTGATAGTTCTTTTGTTCACAAATTATTTAGAAATGTATTATTTAGTTTTTAAATATTTGAGGCTTTTCTGGATTTCTTTTTCTTGTTGCTTTCTAATTTTATTTTATTGCATTTCATTTCAGAAAACACATAAGATTTCAATCTTGAGACTTGTTTTATCGTTTAGCATATGTTCTGTCTGGATGAGTTTCCACATAGTGCTTTATAAATGTCAGTCAGGTCAGAAAAGTGTCATTCGTGTCTATGTTCTTACTGAAATTTCATCTGGTGGTCCCATCTATTAATAAGAAGGTAGTATTATTTGTCCAACTGCCATGTAGATTTTTTTTGTTGTTGTTTCTTGTTTAGTTGTGTGGGTTTTTAAATGTCTTTCAGGGGGATGGCCCATGGCTCACTTGGGAGAGCGCGGTGCTGACAACAGCAAGGTTAAGGGTTAAGATCCCCTTACTGACCATCTTTAAAAATAAAATAAAATAGAATAAAAAAATAAATATCTTTGAGGCTTTGTTTTAAGTCACATATATATTGTAAGATCAATTTACTGTTATGAAAAGTGTCTCTTTACCTGTGGTAATACATGTTGTGTTGAAGTTTATTTTGTCTGGTAGAAAGATCTTAACTTCAGCTTCTTATTCTTAGAGTTTGTACAGTATATCTTTTTTTATGCTTTTAATTTCAGTCAGTGTCTTTGTATTTAAAGTGTGTATCTGTGGGTAGCATATTGTTGAGTCTGTTTTCTTTTTTACATCAAGTGTGACAATCTCTACCCTTATGCAAGTACTTATGTGATTTACATTAAACTATTCATATGGTGGAATTTAGAACACAAAGAAAAGCCCATATCCCAAAACTATATTGGTGAATTCTACCAAACATTTAGAGAAGATTTAGTTTTAATTCTTCCTAAACTCTTCAAAGAATAGAAGCAATACAGATGCTTCCCAACTCTTTTTTTTTTTTTGTCTTTTTTCGTGTCCGGCAACGGATCACAACCCTCAGTGTCACGCCCGTACTGGACCGGGACCGGCAAGGGGATCGCAACCCTTGGCACTGCACCCACAACTCGCTCAGCCAGTGAGTGGGAACCAGTCTGTATGTGGGATCCGAACCCTCACGGGAGCGCCGCTGTGCTCCCAAGCGGCGCACTGTAGCAGTGCGCCACCGGGCCGGCCCTTCCCAACTCTTTTTATGAGGCCAGGACTACCAAGATAACAAAACCATGCAAAGAGATCACAAGAAAAGAGATATTTTTGCCAATATATCTTACAAATGTAGATATAAAAATCTTCAATGTAGTAGAAGCAGGCAGAATCCAGCAACATATAATAATTATTATATTCTATGACCAAGTTAGATATATACCAGTGTATTAGTTCATTTTTGTTGCTTATAACAAAATACCTGAAACTGGGTTATTTATAAAGAAAATGAAATGTATTGCTTACAGTTTCTGAGGCTAGGAAGTCCAAAGTCCATCTGGTGGTGGTGACAGTGACCCAGGGGTTGCAATGACATTGCAAGATGATAGAAGCAGAGAGAGCAGAGAGACAGACTCTCCTCTTCTTTTAAAGCCCTCAGAACCATGCCCCTGACCACCATTATTAATCCATTTACTACTGCATGGTTCTACTATCCAACCACCTCTTCAAGGCCCCACCTTTCAATTACCATAATAGAAGTTCCCACCCTGTTAACCGTCACAGTGGGGGGTAAGTTTCTAATACATAAAACTTGGGGGATACAATTCAAGCTTCAGGGAGTTTGAGGGTGCACAATTCAATCCACTATACCTGAGAATAACAGGTTGCTTAATATCCCAAAATAATTTCATGTAATATACCATATTGATATGATAATTAACAAACCACATGACCATCTAAATAGATGCAGAAAATAAATTTGACAGAAGTCATCTCTCGTGATGAAGACATTCAACACAGTAAGTTAGTAAAGGAGATCATTCTCAAACTGATAAAGGGTCTATAAAATCCTCACAGCTAACATCATTTTCAATGATGAAAGTCTGTATCCTTATTTTCTAAACTTAGAAACAAGAAAAGTGTATCCATTCACACCACATCTATTCATTTACTGTACTAAAAGTGCTAGCCAGAACCGTTTAGTGACAAAAATATATAAAAGACACTTTGTCTGGAAAGAAGAAAGTTTAATTATTTTTATTCACAGAGGACATAATCTTGTATTTGGAAAATTGTAAGGAATTCACTGAAATCTCTTAGAACTAATAAATGAGTTTAGAAAAGTAACAGGATACAAGAACAATATGCAAAAATCAACTGTATTTCTTTGCACAGTAAATGAACACTATCGAATTAAATCAAGGACACGATTCTAGTTGCAATGGTATCAAAAGTATAATACTTAGTAAAGACTTGAAAAAAGTGTAAATACAAATACTTCAATATAGGACTAGTGTGAAACACCTAGATGTCATCTCTGAGTCTCCTGTCATTGGCTCCGAGGAGTTTACCTTCATAGGGTGAGGAAAGGGAATGCATTCTTGGCCTTTAATTATCAGATGTGAGTTCAGGGTGATGGAACCAAGAATAAAATATAACACACATGGAGAAACCATTTGTTTTTCCTCTACTCTTGCAGCACAATCATCAACACAGAAGACCAACTTCTGTGACCAAATGTGTGGGCATTTCTCAGCAATAGCAAGCAAGACAGCAATTCAGTAGCAGACATCAGCTGGGTGTCCTTTAATTCAATTCAATTCTGACACGACCTGCCAGGAGTTAGCCTTCAATCACACGGTTTGAAGACTCAGTCCCCAAGACATCCCCTCACTTCAGATGCCAGTGGCAAGTCCAGGCCTCTGAAACCTCTAACCAAACAGCTATAAATGGAAGTTTCCACACTCCCCTCTTTGGTTTCAATTTGTTTGCTAGAGTGGCTCACAGAACTCAGGAAAATATGTACTTACCATTTTATCATAAAAGATAAAAGATATTACAAAGGATAGAGACAAAGAGATGCATAGAAGGAGGTGTGGATGATGGAGCATGGAGCTTCCATGACCTCCCCAGGCAGCCACCTTCCAGGAACTTCCATGTGTATAGGTATCTGGAAGCTCTCTGAACCCTGTGCTCTAGGGATTTTATAGAAGCTTCATTATGTGGGCTAATTTGTGGCAGAAACCAGGAAAGAAAACACAAGAAAGTTTAGGTCTTTCTCATAAAAGAAAATTAAATAAATAAAGATTTGGTAGATTGACAGATGGATGGGTGAATGGATGTTGGGCTGGATCACAGGCCCTTCAACCCCATCCTGTGCAGTTCCTGAGCTAGGTAATTGGAAAAAGATTCTGGGAGCCATTGGCCAGGTTGGCATGTTTATTTGAATTCGAGCTCTGCCAGCCCATGCATCAGAGCCATTGTCAGTGTTATAGTGGAGTACACAACAGCCAAGGAGTACATGGGCACACATGTGCAGTATCACTACTCTTATATAACTTGTTTACAATGGATATGCTGAATCATTCTCAGCCAGATATGAGGTGAGGGAGCCTGGTGATACTGACTCCATTTTCTTCACAGTCCTCTAAATCAGCATCCCTCCCTGTACAATCTATGCATTGGAGATCTTCCGCGATGTTCCCTTAGTGAGAATAGCTGACCCTTGCATGCACAGACCACAGCAGTAGTACATGCTGCAGCAGCATGCTGCTAGCACACAGCCTTTCCTCTCAGTATGACTAAAACCCACCTCCACAATGATGACATATCGGCCCACCATTCCTGGAGGGGGTCTCCAGTCACTTTCTGAACAGCATGAATCTCACTGGTTAGTTGCTGTAAAGCCTGAGTAACATTATGATGATAGTCAGGGATGTATATACAACATTCTGTTCCAAGGGGAGTGCACACCCCTCCCTGGGAGGCCATTAACATGTCTAGGGCCACTCGATTTTGCAAAACCACTTTTCTCACCTGATACAGTTATTGATCAGAGAGAATCAATGCATAATGAGTTTGATTCAAGGCTCTGGCAACATGATCAGCCAATGCAGTTATTTGCCATTCAGACACTAAAGTGCCTCTTATGGTGACAACAAAGCTAATGGATAATACCACCAGGGGGTACATTGTATTTGGTATCTAGCCTTAACAGTGTCCCAGTTAGAGGGATGCCAGCCTAATGTTGTATAAACTGAGACCAGCAGGTAAGGTGTACCCCAGGTGTACCTGCCTGTCCAGTTTCATGGGAGATATGGCCATCCATATCTCCCATAAATTTATCCACACACCTATAAGGTTCCCTGTGGTACTGGTATTACTGCAGTCCATGACCTATTGAGGGTATCATAGGTAATTTTCTGACATTGGGGATTGGGGGTCCAGCCCATAATCTCTGTACCTAGTGTACACTCGGTACACTAGGAGGCTTGTCCCTGGAGCTCTACTCATTCAGCCATTAACCATGAAAACCAATCCCATACACTATATCCTTCCCAAGGCTTAATGAAATTTTGGAGGGTTCTTACATCCTCTACTATGTTTTGTTTCCTGGTGTTTCATATGGGGTCATGGGAAAAATTTGTTTAAACCATGTCCATCTGTTAGTTGTCACTGGGGTGATTTGCCTTGGGAATCCTGCGGCCACACTCGTAGGAAACTTGGTACATATCCATCAAGCAGAAACATTGGCCACATGAGCATAGGTATGTGCCCAGTCAACTACGGTGTTAGCAGCCACAATACTGTGGGCAAAAACACAAAAGAGTTCGTGGTACCAATCGGGAGACTTCTTGCCCCTCTGGTAGATTACATGCCAGTTTACCACCCTGAGAAAGCACAGTTTCAGGAATAGGTGTGGCTTACGTGGCTTATGATGCCATACATTATCATCTAGCAGTGCTGGACCTGTAGGTTCTACATGTAACAGTATAGGGGAACTCGTGATTGGCCATAATGATACTACAAATGTGTCCTTTATCATAGAGCAGTTATCTGTGCCAGGCCATGTTACCTTTACTTGGGGAGACCTGGTACTTGTCACCCACAGTGAGACTTTGAGCTGCCATCCACATGGTTTTGCTGCCAGCATGCTTCATCCTTTGATGTAACCTCTAGGATACATCAGTGGCTGGGCCTCTCTCCAGCCATCTTACCTTAGCCAAGGCATCAGCTTCATCATTGCCCAAACTACCTAAGGGGAAGTGTCCTGTGACATGGAAAAAAGTTATTTACTTCTCACGACTTAATTTCATTATTCCTGCCACATGGCTTGTCCCCACAGGGGTCGTTGGCCTACCATCAACGGTTGGTACTTCCAAGTAGATATCTGAAGGGTAAGACCCTTGTAAACAGCCCAGCTGTCAATACAAATGGTTAATGGCCCAAGCACATTTTTTTTTTATCACAATCCATACTGCTCTTAATTCAGTACTTTGGCTACTTTGTCCTATGCCATTTTCATATCACATGGTATCTGTTAAGAGCTGGACAGCAACAGCCATCCATGATGCTGAGGGGCCCATGCTGGAGCCATCTGTATACCAGTCTTGCTCTGCAATTGGCCTCTGTCCTTCATAGAATGGAGTGACCTTTACCTCCAAGGCTGGTGGCTGTGTCAAAGTCTCTTCTACTACTTCTACTGGTCCTAACACAGTTTGTAACTCATTGGATAGAGGGCTTGTTGATACAGTGCTTCTTTGTTCTATATATGTTCCCTATTTGGACAGAGTGGGGGGTTGAGATATACCCATTTTGGGGGCAGTTGCCCATGTGCACAATAACCCAGTATGGGGTACATCATCCTTACTGGGACCTTGGCATTTCCTGTTATATCTTCAGTGACCATCAGGGCAGAATACACAGCTGCCAACCGTTACTCAATCAGACAATAAGGCACTTTAGCACCCTTTCAGAGCTGAGACCAAAATCCTATGGGTGTTTGGAATCAGTCTTGTCTCTGCTACAAACCCCATTCTGACCCTTCTTGGATTAGATGCACATCTAATTCAAAAGGTTTCACGGGGTCAAACACTTCTAAGTCTTGCACTTACTGTACTGCCCTTTTTGTGGCATGATAAGCACATTCTACTTCCTCTGTTCAATTCCAGGGAGCTCCTTTGTTAATGCATGTAGAGGATGGGCTATTTGGGCTATATGGGGTACAAAAGCTCTCAAATGCCCCAGAAGTCCCAAATATGCCTGCAATTGAGCTACTGTTGTGGGATGAGGGTATGCTTGTATTTTGTCTATAATAGGTTCTGGGATGACTTTCATCTTACCTGACAAGACAACTCCTAAGAATTTGACAGAAACCCAGGCCCTTTTATTTTGGTTGTGTTCATGGCCCACCTACATTGCTCCAAGTGGCCTAACAGTGTTGGGACCACCTGGGTTAAATCTGAAAGAGAAACAGAGGTTAATAAGACATCATGTATATAATAAAACATTGTAACCATGCTGGGCCTATTCCACTTGGCTAGGTCTCCAGCCACTAAACCATGACAGATGGTTGGGCTATGCTGGTATCCTTGGTGAAACACCTGAAATATCCATTGCCTTTCCTCTCAGGTGAAGGCAAACTGATTTTGGCCACCAGCTGAATTTTTAACAGAGAAAAAAGCATTTGCAAAGTCCAGTACATAATGATTAGTTCCCAGTTGAGTTGTCAGTTGATCCATTAAGTCATGAACCAAAGGCAGAGCTACAACTTTGACTTTAACAGTGTGTCCCCCATAGCCATCAACATTAACTGGAAACTTATCTGGTGGCCATATATCAGGCTACATCCTGCATCAGTGTCCACCAACACCAATACACACTGCACATTTGTCTCTGACCAATGTATTGCCAGTTCAACATGAGGCCTCTGGTCCTCATCTGCCCCCAAAAGGTGAACACCTCAGCCTGCTCCCTAGCCAAAGGAGAGTAGTCCATCCATTTCTACAGAAGTAGCCATAAAATCTTTCAATTTCACTGAGCGTACTTTGCCATTTACCTCTTTTGGAAGTTTGGTGGAACCCTCTTTGGGGTGCAATTGTTGCCACAAGGTGAACAGGATCACATTTGGTTGCTGGTTGATATTTTCCCTATTGACCCTTGCCATGAGCAAGTCAAATAACATCTGCATATGGCTGCTCTTTCTTGGTCCCTTTGGGATGACATCCCAAGCATTTCTTTGGGGCTTAGGCTTATTCACCTTTCGGGCCCCTTTCTCTTGTCTTCTCCCCTCCACTTTGCCCAGACTGGCTATCATGGTTATTACTTCATGTACAGGGCAAGTATAGCCATCAGTGAATTAAAGGATGGTGATGGAGCATTTTGCAGCACTATTTTCCTCATGTTGTCTGCAAAATGTTCATCATCTGGACTATGGGTGTTCATGTTAAACGTGGCCTGCCACATCCCAGATCCCAGATTATTTGAGCCAACTAGGCATAGATGTGCCATTTACTCACAGTTTCAGGCAGTCCTCCAGAGTTCCTCCACATGGTTTGGTTCAGACAGCTGAATGTACCCATTCCATCAACGAGTGGTTACCCTGCCCCTGTGCATATCTGCAGCTATTCTGTAACCACTGCTGCAGGAATGGGTGTGTGGTGGTAGAAGCTAACTTTTCTACCTCTTCACCAGACCACATCACACCATAGCCCCCTAGGTCCCATTACCATAGGAGTCAAGCAGCTAGGGGTTCACTCTGTTTCTGCCAAATCTGTTTCCCCATGTCAACCAACTTAGCTTGAGTATAAATGACATAAGTAGTATACTGGGTCACTTGTGGGTTGTGTACCAGTTGTCTGCTGGGTCCCATAGTCTGCTCGCACTTCATTTTCTGATGAACAACAGGTCACGCCAGGAGATGTATAGGTTCCCCCAACTCACCATTGGGTTTGCCATCATCCCCAGTGTCAGAAACATGGGTGACCTGTTGTTGTACTTCAGCCTCCAGAGCATGTACCTGTGCTTCCAGCATGTCTGTGTTTCATTATGACTCTCTAAGCCACACCACTTCATGAACACTCCGTGTTGACTCACAGCACAGGGAGCAGCAGCCAGTGCATCCTGCCAGCTGCTCTCTGGGAATCCTCATCTACCACCACAGAGCTCAACATCTGAAGAGCTTTCTCTACAGTCACTGAGGACCCATCCACTTGGTCCCATGTTTCCAGTGGAGCTCAGATCCACAGAAAAGCAGCCACTGGGTACCACATGCTCAAGGGCAGCCATATTTCCACCCCCTCCCAAGGGGCTAGTGGCTCCCTTACCTGCTCAGAATCATGATGGCTATGCCAATTGTCAGTCCGGATCACAGACACCTTAACACTGTCCTGTGTAGGTCACAAGCTAGGTAACTGAGAAAAGATTCTGGGAGCTGTTGGCACGGTTGACATGCTTTATTCAGATGCAAGCTCTGCCAGCCTGCATATCAGAGGCATTGTCAGTTATATAGTAGAGTACACAATAGTGGCACTGAGCCAAGGAGTACCTGGGTGCACATGCGCAGTAACACTACTCTAGTATTACTTGTTCACAACGGATATGCTGAATCATGTTCAGCTGGATATGAGGTGAGGAAGCCTGACTATATGGATTCCATTTTCCTCACAATGGAGCTTGAGAGTTTGGGCTCAAGTGCTGGTCTGAGAGTTATAGAATACACCCACTCTATGACCCAGGTATTTTATTTTAATACACATTATGCACTTGAACAGATTTTTTCAACTGAATAATATAATCCATTGTAGATGCACAACTTAGTGTAGTTGGTGAGAAGAAACATGTTTTTAATGGATTCAAGGACAGTTACTATATTAATTTCTTGATTTTTAAGAAAGTTAAAGAAAACAGAGACTTGATTTTTTATGCTTTATAATAGATTGTTAAAAATAAATACACGTGGGTTCTGTAACCACAACACCGTTAACTGAACTAAAAAAAAAATTAAGCTAATTTTTAATATCATCAATTGCTTTGCCCACATTCAAATCCCCCCATTCAACCCACAATGTGTCACTTTATCAAACCAGGATTTAATAAAGAAGCAGAATTCCACATCACTGGCATGTGAGCAGAGACCAGTACTGACCATCAGGTCCTGGTCTACAGGCAGCAGGATTGACTCCCTGGGAAACAAACAAAACTTCCTCCTTTGGTGTGTAACGGTCTGCAGCAGAGGATTGTGAAAATGTACACTTGTCCTTCAATGACATTGCCAGCAGAACACCATAAAAAAAGATCTTTCAGATTTCTTCTGTGCATGTGCTGCTCCATCCATTCTCACCACCTTGTGCCAGGACATTTCAGACCCTGCAGCTCTCTGACACTGCCTTAAGGCAGTGGGATTAGTTCTGTGTCTCTGAAGGTAAATGTGAGAATGAAGGGGAGCCCCACAGACCTCAGGGAACCCTGGGGATTGGGACCAGTGTCCCATCACTTGGTGGAGTAGAAACGTTGGTGGATGTTGTTCGGACCAGACCTGATGTGCAGGTGCCAGCCATGAACTTTGAACAGTCGTAGCATTGGGTTACTCAGATCTCAGTCTGGGAAAGAGGTGACTGGGCTGTGCTTTCAATGACTGCTTTAGTAGAAGATGGTATCCTGCCAGGACACTAGGCATGTTTTTCCAGGTGTTTGAAAGCTGGCTCCTGAAGCACAGCAAACAAACAAGAAAAGGGGTTTTGCAGAGAGCGTGCATATGGGAGGTCTGTGGTGTGAGTTCGCATTGCAACTGTGACACCAAAGGACCTAGGCAATGTTGCTGGCCTCTAACGTTCAGTTTACCCATCTGTAAGTTGAGCATATTAACAGTATTAGTGAATTGCCCCCAAATTCCCAGAGAAATAATTATGAAGTGTGTGCAGACTAAAAGTTACTCTGTAGCAGCTGTATTTGTGGAGTTTCTTATTGACTCTTCAGCAAATGAAGTTTCTGGTCCCCTCCTGTACTGTGCAGGCTGGCTAGCATACCTGATTTGAATTTACAAAAGTTTATGCACAATCTAGTTTTCAGGGACACTGACTTCTAGGAGAGAGGTTGGGGTACTAGATGATGGTCTACTTTTGTTTTGTTTTACAGAAAAGGAGGTTGCTGTGGATTGAATATCCCACCCCCAAAACTCATTGAAGCTTAAATTGTGTCCCCCAACGTTCCCGATATTGGAAATTTGGTCCCCACTCTGACTGTTAAGAGGGTGGGAAATCCTATTATGTTAATTGAAAGGTAGGGGCTTGAAAATGTGATTAAGTTGATGGTTTATTGGTTGTCATGGGCATGGTTCTGAGAGCTTTAAAAGAAGAGCACTTGAAAGTCTCTCTCTCTCTGCTCTGCCATTTTCTGCCGTGTGAGTCCCCTACATTGCTGTAAAGGCACCACCAAGAAAGACCCTCAACAGATGTGTTTCCTGGACTTTGGACTTCCAAGTCTCTGAAACTGTGAGCAATAAATTTTTTTTTCTTACAAAGTACCCGGTTCCATGTATTTTGCTGTAAGCAACAGAAACAGACCAATATAGAAATGTTGCAAAGTTTGAAGGTGGCTATATTTATGAATAGAAATCCTACATGAAAGAATACTCCTATGACTTGAACTCTCACTGGTGCTTTAGAGCAGAGGCAAGGGACTCCCAGAAAGGAGAAGATCTTAGTTTTGCATGTCAAGAGCAATTATTGATCCTACTGCCTACAGTTAACAAGAGTTGAGTGGTATTACCTTTTTTGAAAGGTATCAATGACTGGTGCTATTAGAAGGTTTGAAACAATTTTCAAAGGGGAGAGGTGAGAAAGATAGGT
>NW_007742469.1:20930-21609 GCF_000696425.1 Galeopterus variegatus
AAACATCCTTACCCCCTTTTAATTCCATCATTTTTTGGAAATTAGGTGAATTTAAAGGGTCGTCTGCACTGGAACTAATTTGTTGCCCTTTACTTACTTCTATAATGGGGGAACTTCCTGTCGGACCAGCACTTGAGCCCAGTGGTTAAGCCAATTTGCTGTTTTGCTGCTGATTATCTGGAGAAGGCTTTCTGAGTAGTTCAGGTTTTAATTGTTGACTTTTTAAGTACTTCAGGGTCTTGAGAGGTCTGGTACACCTGGGTTGCATAGAAACTCTGCCCTGGGCCTGAGTTTTTTCAGCAAACTGCACCCCCTGCAGTTCTATATTCATGACCATTTAGTGGTCCTGTGCTGACTGGAGGCCTGGTCAACTGTCCATGCTGTCCCCCAGTGTTCCGCTGGTGGGCCTGTTTCCCCTACACCCCACACTCCAAACATTTCCCATGGGGTGGGCCATGCACCAGTCCCTTGTGATGACTCACTGGCCTCTGAGTGGCTGCTCACTCTTACATGGGTCCACATGAACCCCATTCATGGTCTTGCTGGCCTGAGGACCACAAAGGGCCTCTTCTCCACTGTGACCCACAAGCAACTTCATATAAAGGGCACAGCTGCAGGTTTTGCCAGCTCTTGCTCTATGCACTCACCAGGGCCAGGCTGGAAGCAGCTGGATCTCAAA
>NW_007742470.1:0-9945 GCF_000696425.1 Galeopterus variegatus
ATTGGGAATGTTTTAGTTACTAAACCAGTGTCCCACAAATTTTTAAAAAACTTTTCAAAAATATATTTTGTAATGTACATATTTATATTATATGTTTCAAATATTTAAATTGTTTATTAGTAAGCTCTGATTTTTTTTGCCCCAATCTCTCTTCTTTTTAAAAAAAAATTTATTTTATTGATTATGCATATTTATGGGGTACAAAGCTAACCTTTACCACTGCACCCGGGATGTAATGGTCAAATCAATAGTATCAGGATGCCCATTACCACAAACTACAATTTTAGAAAGTCCTTTTTACATAAATAATCTCATTTAATGTAATTATGTAAATACCGTTATGAGGTAGAATCTTTATGTCTAATAAGTCTCAAAGTCTTTTCTTTTCAGATAAAAATGCCACATTTCAAAAGTGATGAAGCTGAGATCTCGAGAGGTTGTGACATCCCAATTTAGAACACCGAAACAGCATTTCTAAAACCAAACTCCTCCTCTTCCCCTTCAGTATTGTTCCTGCTCCCGTCAGCTCTGTCTCAGATGGGCACGTCTATCCACTTAGGGACCTATGTAAGAAGCTGGAGCTGGAAAGACTCCTTTCTTTACAGCATCTCCCACATCCCATGGGTCACTAAATCCCCAGGTTCTACCATATTCTCAGCCCTGAAGTCTACCCCTGCCCTGGCTTCTCACCCTCACGCAGACTCACACGGATGCTCTTGCTTCCTCGCATTCTGTGGTGACCTCCCACCCCATCTCTTCCTCACCCGACTCTGGTCCATCCTTCTAACGGCTGTTGGAGGAAGGTTTCTGAAATGGAACCCTAGTTACGTGCCTCCTGCATTCTAGGAGGTTTAGAATTATTTAAAACTTATTTCCCTGATACAGTGTTTTCCTAAATATTTTGCCTATTTTCACATCATGACTTAACACACACACACACACACACAAACACACACACACAAGAGTCACTGAAACAGAATGTTCAATGTAATACTTCTCCTTCCTATGTGAGATGTGTTCTAATCTTTTCCATTCTATTCTGTTCCATTCTATTTTATTCTGTATGAGTATTTCCTTTTAAAACCATCATGACTCTAAATCAGGGTTTCTTAACGCAGGGTCAACGGGCACTTAAATGGGGGCTGTGAATATATTTCAATGGGCTCATAAATTTTAATCAGAAAACTTGCATATTTATTTTCACTAGCTAAAACTGAAATTTAATGTTTCTTTCTATTATTAATGTAATCAAAAAATTACAGTAGTATTAACACTGTCTGTGACTTTATCATTAACAGAAACTCACAGATATGTTTAGCTCATTGAAATTATCTAGAAACAATGTTTAGGCTCATCAGTACTTTAAAATTATGCCCAGAAAATTCTTCCTGCATATCTTTACCTATTATTTTTCCCCTTGGCCTTGCCCACCTCTACCCTCCGTACTCTGTATATTTCCACACTGTGACATACCTGAACACACACTCAAACATGAACACTATCAGGTAATGAAGTTCATGCACACATGTAGTTGTGAGCACATTACCATATGCCTTACTCATATTTTTAAACTCACAAATATGCACTCTTTCACACATAGTCACAATACCTGTGCATGCCCAGTCTGGATGTACCAGCACCCCAATGACCATGAGTAATGAATGGTCTAGAGAGACATATGACAAGGTCAGAGGAAGGGGGCATTGATCCCAACCAGCCAGATCAATTGAACCAGCACCCATTTTTAACACTTGGTCTTAATTTATTATAACTTTAATGTTGTAGACATTTTTGTAAATAACCTTAATCATTTTGGAACAAGATGGGGTGAAAATATGTACAGTAACAGTCATTAACTCTTTTGGACCATGAACTATTTTGAGAGTCTAATGAAAGTTATCAACCATCTCCTCAGCAAAAAATAAAACAAAACAAAAAAACACACATCCTCTTATCCACATAAAATTTTACAAACAATTTCAGGGTATTCCAAGCCTCCTAAAACTATACCTGAATTCTAGGGAATTATGCTACACAATTACGTCACAGAGATTTGTGGATTTGACTTTCATGATTTGGACAAATTAATGTCCACAAAGTTCTGTGGCATCTAGTGAAATCTGAGATACCGGTTCTGTGACAGTGAAAGTAGTTCTGAGTGAAGGTGGCAGCAGCCAGTCACTGACCCCATGAGTGAGCCCACCTGTTGCCCAAACCACATATCAACAGTCATGGTCAGTCTTTACTCCAAGTCCAGGACATGATAACTCCCAAGAAGTAACTGCATACTTTATTTCTTGTGAAAATGGCTTTGAAAAGAGATCCAACTGCTAGAGCTGATGAGGGAAATGAAGAGATGAAGTGATGGTTCCTAACTGAAACTTGGCAGTTTGGGCAAAGAAATACATACTGTCATGGCATATGCTGTCATGGCATATGCTGTCGTGGCATATGCTGTCATGGCATATGCTGTCGTGGTATATGCTGTCATGGCATATGCTGTCGTGGCACATGCTGTCATGGCACATGCTGTCATGGCATATGCTGTCATGGCATATGCTGTCATGGTATATGCTGTCGTGGTATATGCTGTCATGGTATATGCTGTCATGGCATATGCTGTCGTGGTATATGCTGTCGTGGCATATGCTGTCGTGGTATATGCTGTCGTGGCATATGCTGTCGTGGTATATGCTGTCGTGGCATATGCTGTCGTGGTATATGCTGTCGTGGCATATGCTGTCGTGGTATATGCTGTCGTGGCATATGCTGTCGTGGTATATGCTGTCGTGGCATATGCTGTCGTGGTATATGCTGTCGTGGCATATGCTGTCGTGGTATATGCTGTCGTGGCATATGCTGTCGTGGTATATGCTGTCGTGGCATATGCTGTCGTGGTATATGCTGTCGTGGCATATGCTGTCGTGGTATATGCTGTCGTGGCATATGCTGTCGTGGTATATGCTGTCGTGGCATATGCTGTCGTGGTATATGCTGTCGTGGCATATGCTGTCGTGGTATATGCTGTCGTGGCATATGCTGTCGTGGTATATGCTGTCGTGGCATATGCTGTCGTGGTATATGCTGTCGTGGCATATGCTGTCGTGGTATATGCTGTCGTGGCATATGCTGTCGTGGTATATGCTGTCGTGGCATATGCTGTCGTGGTATATGCTGTCGTGGCATATGCTGTCGTGGTATATGCTGTCGTGGCATATGCTGTCGTGGTATATGCTGTCGTGGCATATGCTGTCGTGGTATATGCTGTCGTGGCATATGCTGTCGTGGTATATGCTGTCGTGGCATATGCTGTCGTGGTATATGCTGTCGTGGCATATGCTGTCGTGGTATATGCTGTCGTGGCATATGCTGTCGTGGTATATGCTGTCGTGGCATATGCTGTCGTGGTATATGCTGTCGTGGCATATGCTGTCGTGGTATATGCTGTCGTGGCATATGCTGTCGTGGTATATGCTGTCGTGGCATATGCTGTCGTGGTATATGCTGTCGTGGCATATGCTGTCGTGGTATATGCTGTCGTGGCATATGCTGTCGTGGCATATGCTGTCATGGTATATGCTGTCATGGCATATGCTGTCATGTTATATGCTGTCGTGGTATATGCTGTCATGGTATATACTGTGGCATATGCTGTCGTGGTATATGCTGTCGTGGTATATGCTGTCATGGTATATGCTGTCGTGGTATATGCTGTCATGGCATATGCTGTCGTGGTATATGCTGTCGTGGCATATGCTGTCATGGCATATGCTGTCATGGCATATGCTGTCGTGGTATATGCTGTCGTGGTATATGCTGTCATGGTATATGCTGTCGTGGTATATGCTGTCATGGTATATGCTGTCATGGCATATGCTGTCATGGTATATGCTGTCGTGGTATATGCTGTCATGGTATATACTGTGGCATATGCTGTCGTGGTATATGCTGTCGTGGCATATGCTGTCGTGGTATATGCTGTCGTGGCATATGCTGTCGTGGCATATGCTGTCGTGGCATATGCTGTCGTGGTATATGCTGTCGTGGCATATGCTGTCGTGGCACATGCTGTCATGGTATATGCTGTCAGGGCATATGCTCTCATAGTATATGCTGTCATGGTATATGCTGTCATGGTATTGCTAATTCCCAAAGAGCTCAGGCCATCAGCAATATACAAGCTTAGGCTTGTAGGGATTACAAAAACAGATGCCTACAGGCGCCAGGCAAGTACCATAAAAGAGTGAAGCATGGTGACGAGGCACACAGCCCTAGTGGTCTATTATTTTCCCTGAAAGAAATATGGAAACAGGAGTCCATTTTTTCTTCCTGTAAAGTGAACAACAGCACAAGCAGAGCAGTCAGCAGCAGCATCAATACTTGGCCTCAGTGAAGAGTGGGGACCAGAGACTGGTGTCACTGGCAGGGCACAGTGTGTACACGCTACCTAACCTAACAGGACAGCTGCCTCTGCTCTCCTGCAGAATGTCACTCAGCAGGAGTGCAGGCTAGAGTTACACAGCTCTCAAATCTTCCAGGAGCCAGAATTCCAGGTTGTTCTAAGACATGTACTCTCCCCACAACCCCCAACATTATCTGAGCTGACTCTGTACTAACAAACAAAACATCAGTGTGACCTGGGTCCTGCCTGTGGACAGCTGTGAACAGCTATTTCTCTGCACCTTCCCCACCTCCCCACCAGTCCCCAATGAAGAGAGGCTCTGGGCACTTCCCAGGGAAAGAGGATCTGGGCACAACTAAATTTAAAGCAAAGCAGAAATGAATGTGGAAAAGTTTACACAGAAAGTGTGTTCAGAAGGTGATGACTTCTCACAAACGGGTGCTACCCAGGGACACAGAAGAGTGGGGCAGCTTTGCCCCCCAGCTGGTGCTGGCTTGGCACCCACAGCAGACTAGTTTATAGAAATGAGAAAAGAGGTAGCCACTTGAAGCTTTTCCTGGAGCTGCAGACTGTTTAGAGAACAAGCTTGGCTCAGTCTAACCATGGCCGTCCCCATCAGGGCTTTACAGATTCACTGGGCATATGATACTTGTTCTGGCTGAGTCCTATGTGCAGAGCTGATGCCTGAGGAGAGCTAATTCTCCGTGCCTTGCCCCGGAAATACTTGTCTGCACAGATAATGCAGCTGTCCCTTTTGGTGGAAGGGAGGATCTGGGTCAGAACATCCGTGTCTGAGTTCTACACACTCTGCATTTGGCTCCACAAACTCAGCATTGCCCTCCATGCCAGCACCATTTAGGGTCATCTTTCTGATACAGATTAGCCTGTTGACATAAAAATTGGAAATACTATCCTAATTGAGCCATTCTCTTCTGCTTCGTCTCCTTTTCTTCCTTGAGTTTTCTAGCAGTCGCTTTATCCTTGGAACACTTAATTTTCCTGAATTCTTTCTTCAAGGGTGTAAGGAATTTAAAACATACTTTACTTCATCTCTGTGTATTTTTAAAACCATATAATGTAAGTAATAGAAGTTGAAGATAATTGCAAACTATTCTTGATTTTACTAGTGTTTTATTAACAAATCTGCCTAATCCAGGATTAAGACTGAGTGAGATTAGAGGATTTCTCTCATCTGCAGCTTGAAGCAAGAGTCTCTGTGTAAAAAGTGTGCCTCCTCGCTTGACATAAAATCATCCTATTATATTCATGGCAGCACTGAGCCAGCCGGCTCCCACCTGCCCTGCAGTGCACATGTGCAGCTGTACATAAGGGAGCTGCCCAGGCTGGTCAAGGGCTGGAGACCTCAAGGTGTCAGGATGAAGGCCACATATTTTTAGCCTCTGTGTTCCATAACATATGGCTTTTCCTCTGAATTTAGCCTCCCATTTGAACATTATATCACAAAGCACGTTATTCCAGGAACACAGGCAGTGACTAGAGTATAAAGCACCCTATGCCTGGTGTAGCTGGTTTGCTCCATTGATTAGAGCACCATTAACAAGGAGAAGCTCATAGGGCCTTCATTTCCAGAGAGCCATTTGGCAGTTTCCTTCTGCTTCAAGGTCTCCATCTGTATACAACTAAAGGGATGACAGGGGCTCAGAAGGCCTCTCTTGTGGATAGTAGGCGGCAGCATCGTATCCATAGACAAAGGATATTGCCTTATCTTTTGAAGGTCACCATTAGGAAGAAAACCTCATGCCAATCAGAAGTGACTGCAGACAAACAGGGCTAGGTCATCCCACAACCCAGGGACCATGCACACAGTCACTTTCCTGGCCCCAACCTCAATCTGAACCTTCTTGGGAAGACACATCCTTCTTTTATGTTCATTTCAAGCATCCATACAACCCTCTTTGTCACTTTTGATTCTGTGTTTCTTCTTTTAATGTCAGTAATTACTAGTGGCTGAACGGTGTTATGCACATGAGCACAGGTATGTGCGATGTTCACGTCTGTGTGTACCTGAACTCATTCTTTCACTCCTGCCTTCACCCCAAAACCTATTAATCCTGGTCCACTTCTCATGCACAGGAATGATTCTGCCATCCAGTAGTTCACCCAAGTGGACACATTTGCTGTCACTTTCTCTACTCCTTTCTGTCCTCAGTCTTCTATATACGATTGATCTCAAAATCTGGTCAAATCTTCCATCGAAATGTCTCCGAACTGCTCTTCTCCCTTCCTTTCTCCCTCCCACTCTTCCAGTTCAGACCACGGCCATCTCTCTCCTAGATATATCCAACAGCATCCAGTCGGACTCCTTGCTTCTGAAATGCCCCCACCTCTTATTCTCTCTTGTTACTGCAGCCTCACTGATCCACGGAACACAAATCTAGCCTTTCCACTCCCTTACTCAAATGCCTTCTATGGCTTCCACTGCCCTCAGAAAGGAGTCTAAGCTCCTCAATATGGAACAAAAGAACCATCAAGATCTGACTGTGGCCTCTAGCTTGGCCTCAGCTCCTGCCTCCTGTTACCAAACATTTCACTCTCCATCACATTAGACTACTTACCACTCCTAGAACATACTGAGCTCTCTCAAGCCTCCAGATGCTTATGTGTGTTAGGTTCTCACCTAGAACACCTTTTCCTATCTTCTCTGCATAGTGGCTTTCTAATCCTCCTTTGAGACTTGCCTTCAAGTCCCAACTTTCCATCCCACCCAGGACAAGCCAGCCAGGCCTATCTCTGCTAGACATCAGTCACAGCAACTGCCTGCCTGTCTCCCTCACTCAGCTGAAAGACGAACCCATTCATCTTTGTACCTCCGAGGACCACCAGCATACAGGAAGACCTCATTCATTCACTCCGCAGTTAGGTGTTGAGTATCCAGCATGTTGTAGGGATCAGTAGAGAGGCTAGTAATACAGTAACGAGTAAAGAGAGGCATGATACCATTATGGTACTAAGTCATGAACACACTATTGCTGAATGAATAAGTGCAGTGTGTTTTGTGAGTGTGGCGAGCAAGAGTTAAACTCCAAAGAAAAAAGTAGCAGCAATCAGCAGGAATGCAAATAAAGCTTACATTCCCCAACCTCCAGATCTTCACTTGTAATTTAGTAGATGAAACACTTAATGAAGAAAAACTTTGTTCGTCTTTAATGAAGACAGTCAGCTTAGTAATAGTAATTATAATGATGTAATAAATTATAAATCAAATAGTAATAATAGTGATGATGATAATAGAAACCAACATTTTTGGAGTGCTTGCTATGCTTTTAAAAAAGTTCTTCATATAAAAATGAGTGGATACATATGAAGTTCTTCATGAGTGGATACATATGAAGTTCTTAGAATGAAGAACTTCATATGTATCCACTCATTTTTATACCTCATTTAATACCTGTTTTCTCATAACAATCTTAAAAAACAGGTATTATTATTATTATTATTATTATTATTGCCTTCATTTTAGAAAAAGGAACCTAAGGTATTGAAAAGTTAAGCAGCTTGATTGCAGTCCCACAGTTAGTAAGTGTTGGAGCTGGTGTGCACCCAAGCGTCTGAACCCACAGCCCATGCTGTGCTCTGTCTTCCTGCTGCAGGAGGTGTCTCCTAACACATTCAATAGTAAGAGGATGTGGAGTCGGATATAGCTAAGCCCACACAACAAGGAGCTACCTAAATTTTAGGATATTGTGGAGGAAAAAATTTGAGTATCTGTAAAAGTATAGGGATGTGAAACAAATCAGTAGTTATTTGGGGAGGAGGTAGGGCTGACAACAAAGGGCCACACAGAGGCAAGTCAGCTCTGCATGGTCCTGAGGTGGTGGATGCATCTGTCAAAATTCATAGAACTGTACACCACAAAGGGTGAACTTTACTGCATGCTAATTTAAAGTACCGAACCAGAATGTTGTGGGATCCCAGGTGGAATACAGACCAAAACAAATTAATATAACTGTGTTATCAGCATAGACGTAACTTCACTGAAGGGACGGGAGCAAAAAGGAGTCGACCTAAGTAGCTTCAGAGTCTGATGTCTGGGCTGGATACTAAGGCTAAAGACAAAAAGAATTGTACATAAACACCACACACTAGTTGATAAACTTATTTCTTATATAGGTGTATGGGTTAGCAAGCCTGAAATCACATTCATTCAAAGATTGAACAAAGTAAATAAATTGTAGATAATAGATAATAGAGCCAGTTTTCTCACTGTCATAAGAAGAAGTTACAAATGAGCAAGGGCAGAAGGCTGCAATAAATTGTGTGCTGCCAGATTAGAGTCGGAGATGTAAGTGTGAATTCCTGATTATTTTAAGAGAGGGAGATAGATACAGATTTGTATATTTACACTGTATATTAATGCAAACACATCTTTTCTAAGTCTTTACACTGAGGAGGCCTAGAAGCAGTGACACTCTAGCAGCAGCAGGCACACCCACTGCCCAGATTTTGATTTCTAAATACCATTCTCCAATAAACAAAACCAGGGCCCCTTGGAGGGATGGCTGATTCTATAGCAGAGGGAGGGAAATTGCAAGACAAGGCTGGAGCATCTTATTGAGTCAGAAACCAAGAAAGCAATCAAAAGAAAAATAATAATAATAAAGCGATGGGGTCAGGTCAAAAATACTGAGGAACCAACTCAGAAGAAGTTTCTTCTGGCCAAAGTAGGAACAATTTGAGTAACAAATTAATTATCAAAGTATTGGATTATAACTCCCAAAGCAAAATAAATATCCACGAGTCTATATTGATATAAACAAATAGTTTAATAAATAAATGGGGGAGAGGAGGTAAGGGACAAATTTTCCTTACAGAAGAATTCCAATAATTTATGAAGGAAGGCCCGTCTCCAGGAGGTAGTACTTAATTCCCTTCTTCTAGAGTGTGGGGCTGGACTAATGACCTGTGTCCAAAGCATAGAGTGTGAAAAGGGAAAAATAATAACTTTACAGTAGAGAAAACTGGAAAACAACAGACACTACCTTAACCAAGTGATCGATGTTAACATATTACGTACTCCCTGACGTAATGCAATGAGACGGGCACCTCACCTCTGTGGTATTCTCCCCCAGACCCATGACCCGATCTAATCATAAGAAAACATCAGACAGACCCCAACTCATGGACATTTTGCGAAATACCTGATCAGTATTCTTCAAAACTGTCAGGGTCATGGCAAACAATGAAATACTGAGAATCGTCACAGACCAGAGAAAACTAAAGAGACGTGGCAACTGNGGAAGACATTCAGAGTCTGATGCCATTCTTCCCTTGCAAATTCTTGGTTGTGTGTAGGCAGAAGACATGCGTCCCTTAGGAAGAATCCCCGAGCCAGGCTTCGCTGCTGTGGATGGCCCAGTGAAGGCCGAGGAGAGCAGCTCAGGGGAGCAGAAATGTCCAAACCATTAGCACTTGTCTCTGGTTTCCCAGGGAAGAGAAGAGGACACTAAACTGACACAGTAGTCTCCTGAGTGATCTCTCTGCTTACAGCCTTGCCCTCTACAGTTTCTTTTCAGAACAGCCAA
>NW_007742470.1:11925-13793 GCF_000696425.1 Galeopterus variegatus
AAAAAAAATATGCTGTAAAAGGCTAGGTTGAATTATATGATACATTGAAATTAAAATGAAATTTTAAATTATCATGCCATTCAGGATGATGTAGAATGAGTGATAATAAATAAAGGTTAAAAGGATGATGGCAGATCCTTTTTCATGGTTTTTATTTTTTTCCCTTTCTGTTGTTTATAAAAAAAACCTTCTCAGAAGATTAAAAATAATATTTCTCTCCCTATTGATTTTTTCTTTTCCCATTTGGCAAACATTAATTTATTTCCTGTGTTTCTAATGGAGCTGATACTAATACAGCTTTATTTATTTATTTCATCCCCTGGACATCGGCATTTCTGATGACAGCCCAAGCCTGAGGACAGTGGCTAGACAGCTCCGGAAGTGGTAGGGCATTCCTGGGGGTAATAGTGCAGGATCCTGTTTCCACCAGCCTCTCCCTGTGTCTGCATGGAAAGGCCTCTGACTGATGCCACTCAATATTCAAGGGACTTCTGGCCCACCCCACTGTCCTGTGCAGGCTGTTCCAGAACTTGCCCAGGTCCCTGCTCATGTGGCACCCTCTGCTTAGAACTCCTCATCCCTCTTCTCTTCTCTTCCTTTAGGTTCCACCTCAGATCTTGTCTTTTGGGATGAAGATTGCCCTGGTCCCTTTACATGGGACACAGACATCCCAGCAAAATAAGCTGCTGATGTATTCAACACACCTGTGGTATGCCAGCCCTGGGCCACATGCTAGAGATTCAACAATGAGTAAGACACAGTTCAGCTCCAGAGAACACCCAGTCCAGTCGGGGAGACACATGGTCACAGTGCTGCAGTACAGTGCTCCTCTGTGGGAGCACAGAAGACGGGCATACCTACTAGGGTACCTCACCCAGGCTGGCAGGGTACCTCACCCAGTCAGGGAAGACTTCCAGGAGGAGGTGACATACAAGCTGAACCTAGAAAGAAGCAAAGGAATTTAAAAAGGAAGTTGGAAAACAGAGCTACAAAGGCTTGCTGAAGGTAACAGACGAAGTTGGCCATGCCTGGACTGAAACTGAGGTTCCCAGAGGTGTTTGCTGTGCCCAGCCTCCTCCCCATTCATCCCTAGCTTTCCCACGTTGCAGGCATTGCCTGTTAATTAAACCATGTTTCTGGGTTTATTAGTTAGACTGTCTGATGATTTACATGTAATTCAACAGAATCTTCTGGAGTCAATGCCAAAGCTCAGAGGAACTTCTCTAAGAGTGGGGATTTCCAGCATGCAGCAGAGCAAATTATGAGGGCACCAATTCCTCACATTTGATGTGGCTGTTATCCACCTGCACACCATCCTCAACTGACCTTCGCTAAGGTACCAAGGTTCTCCAGAGAGCCTAAGACTGTTCACACACAAGTGAAGAGAATCCCGCTCCTCACCCCATAGCATCAGCTCTTTCCAGAGGGACGGAGCTGGCTGGTGGCTGAGTTTCCATCTCCAAGAAAGACCTTCTGCTCTTCTTGCCCTCCTCTCTACCATGCTTTTCTTGTAGAACCTTCTGCCAAAACCTACAGGCAACTTGTCTCCTCAGAGGGCCCCTTCACCAGTTCACCAAGACCTTGTCAGAGACATCTGCATTAGTTAAGGAAATGCTGGCAACCATAACAATCAAACCAAAAAGAATAATGGCTCAAAAATGTTAGAAGCTTTTTTCTTGCTCAAGTAAATTTCAAAATGGCTGTTCCTGATTGGCAGGTGGCTTTTCTCGAAGCAACAGTTTAGGGATTCAAGCTCCTTCTATCTTACGGCTCTGCTATCCTCAGCATATGGTTCCTGAGGTCACCGTGCTTGCCTGCACTAGGTTAGTAGAAGGGGAAACTGCACTGGGAATCATGCACAGGAGGAT
>NW_007742470.1:14211-21608 GCF_000696425.1 Galeopterus variegatus
CTGATTGGCAGGTGGCTTTTCTCGAAGCAACAGTTTAGGGATTCAAGCTCCTTCTATCTTATGGCTCTGCTATCCTCAGCATATGGTTCCTGAGGTCACCATGCTTGCCTGCACTAGGTTAGTAGAAGGGGAAACTGCACTGGGAATCATGCACAGGAGGATATAATGGTCTAGCCTGGATATGGTACATATACATTCCACTCTCATTTCAATTCTAGAACTTAGTCACATGGCCACATCTAACTGTGTATAGTCTAGTTGTGTGCCCAGGAGAATGAGGAAACAGTTATGTTGAATAACTAGCTGGTCTCTGCCAAAACATATAAATTCCAGACTTAGAAGAGGACTCACTAAAAAAATAGTTTTTATTCTCTGGATACAACCATGGGCTTTGGGATGCTCAAGGTTGACATAATCCATTTGTTTCCCCAGAGGAAGCAATGGATTCATACAACAAATAAATCATGAAGCTGAGTATGTCTGATTCCAAAGCTACTAAACTATGTCACATCCAAGAGAAAAGAGATTTAGATAAAATTCCTCCTCTCAAGGAGCTTATAGTTGAGAGGCAATGGAGAACAATTAGATGCTTACTGAACCAGGGTTTGCTGTTTATTTCTAACTTGGAAAAGATCATGACCTTCACTTTTTCACCAATATAACACACTTTACACTGTGGGTATTAATTATTGCACGAGCCCCTAGTGGTAGTTATTGTTGTTTCTCACCAAATATTTCTGGCTCTCTCCACTTCCAGGCACATGGTAGAATTGTACTTCCCTGACCCCGTGAAGTTAGTTGTGGACACGTGACTCCCTTTGGGTAATAAAATGTGGATGGAAGTGACGTGTCGCACTTTTCGGTTTAAGAACTAGGGCACATTTGCCAGAACTCTCTTTTCCTCTGTGACTACCAGAAACATTCAAGATGATTGATACTTTATTAGCCGGGGTCCTGGAGTAAGAAGACTTGGTGCAGACTCCCCAGCCAACCTGCAATGGACTGGTAGCATGAGCATGAAAAAGACACTTATTATTAGGAACCACTAAGTTTTTGTTGTTTTTGTTACTGCTGCATAATCTATCCTATCCTGATACAGTCCTCCCTGGGAAATAGTGATTTTAAATGTATAATCATTTATTTGAATGTATAGTCACTTAAATGTATGATTTAAATTTAAATGTATAATCATTTATTTAGTGGAATTTGGGGTTTAAAAGAAAATAGAGTCCTTTTAAGGCAAGCAGATTATTCATAGCCTCATTATGGGCATACAGAGTCCAGATTTATGAATTTACTTCCTGTTGGGAAAACGGTCTGACCTTACCTCTTACAGCCATTGGAGAATTCCAAAGCTTAGGATAATTCTGCTGATGTTCTGGTCTGTGCTGTTAAAAAGGCCAAGGAAGAAAAACAAACTTGGCCTATTTAAGCACTGAACTGTAGCAGGCTGCAAAAACAGAAATACCACAAGGTTCAGAGCAGTAAGGACCTAATTCCTGATGGATTGTGTATACGAGAGGAAAGAGAACAGATGGAGGGGCTTAGAAGTCAGAGCAAGCTGGTGGCCCTCATAAAGTCATGGTTCCAATAGCCAGGCGGGAATGTGGCAGAATTCCAGCAGGCAGCATACAGAAGTCTTCTTTCTTTTGCTTCCTTTTTGAACCAAGCAGAAGCAGCAGAGTGAAGACTGAATTCAGGTCAGTTAAGGAAATCAAGAGGAGTGAGTAGGCACTCCCGGTAAAGCCACCCTTGTAAACAGATGAAGTGAGGCAGCTCATCCCACAGAGGTGAAACGCTCTGAAGGGATCCTGTTTAGGAAAAGAGTTACACAAACTCAAGTTCTGCCATAGAGCAAGAGCAGCCCAACCAGGGGCTTCTGCATCTTAGACCAGAGGCTGTTAAGTTGAAGTCTGGGTCCCAGTAATAAATGATGAAGAAATAATCATAGGTGTGACCAGATACGATTAAAGTTGAAAGGAAAGGCCCTGCTGACCACTTTTAAACACAATACATTTCTACGTCTTTTTAGAGGGTAGCAATATAGTGTAATGCCGGATTTCATAATTTGCTCTCCCTGGGTTAGATTGATTCCTGCTCTTTTGGTGAACTTCACCAAGTTTCCCAACCTCCCTGACCCTCAGTTTCCTTCTCCATAAAATGAGCATAATAGTACCTTCCTAATAGGACTAAATTGGATGAAACAGTGTTCTTGCTGGCCAGAAGTGAGACTCACATACCTTTAGGTTGATGGTGACATTAATGAACCCTCTGAATTTGGTTGGCAAAAAGAAAGGAGTGAGAAGGAATTTTTCAGTGCAGAGGTCTCTAGGGAGAGAAGACATGGGGTGTTTGGTCTGGGTGGAGGGGTTGAGATGTTTTCTGTTTCCCTGCTGGTCTAGAAACTGGTAAGAAAAGGGGACTGAAAAAACTGCATGGAGGATATCTGTCCAAGAGTGTACAACTGGTCTTCTGGGCTTGGGTGACAAAGTAAAGCCTAAAGTAGAGGCAGGGGGGCCATTCTCTTTTTGATAGCCCCACACCCACTCTGCCATATTTGTTTCCACAGAATGGCAGATTTCAGAATTCAGATCACACAGACAACTGGGTAAGTCACTAGGACTGTAACTGTTTTAGTACTTCCTCAGTAATTATGCATTCTATTTCATTAAATCATTTTCCAAGAATTATTTCTTTTGAAATGTGGGCTTGGTGTCTCATAAACAGAATCTAAAGTCTTAAAAATCACTTACATTTATCTAGAAAATAAAATATGAGTGGATTTTGAGAACATCCCTAACTACTTTCAGTTATCCCATCTTGCAGCAATTCTACCAGTGGAGAATTGCTACCACAGCCTGGTCTTTCCCAAAGCCAGTCTATCTGAATACAAATATTACTCTGAGTAAGATGGAAAGCTTTGGATTGTTTTGTGCCCAGATCCTACATGATCTAATTTAAGGGTTCACACAGAGTGAGCATGGGAGTGTCAGGAAGAGAAGGGTCCCCGTCTCTAGGCTTCCCTTGTTCACCTAAGCCCAGAAGACTAGTTGTCCAGTCTTGCACAGATTTCCAACATGCTAGTATGACTGCCGAAGAATTATTTGGGGAACTTGTCAAATGTAAATATTGCCAAGATCTACCTTGAGAAATTCAGATTCTACAGGTCTAGAAGATTCCACAAGTGATTCTGATATGCATTCTGGCTTGAGAACCACTGTCCCAAGCACTTTCATCATCCACCCATGACACCCAATAGAATTGCAGACATACAAAAATGAAACTAATCAAATCCTGGGAATGTAATTTGCAAATACAACTCATCTCAACAAAATAAAAGGCAATAACGAGAATACAAGTGAGTAAAAGGGAAAGAAGTTGCCCATACATAAATGTTTTGTTGAATCTTGATCTTGTTTCTGTCCTTCCTGATGCTTGTTCAACCAAATGAAACTCAACAGTGCATTGATGATGCAAATGTTAGCACTAGGGAATCACATGGATGATATATTCTTCTGGCAAGAAATTAGACCAGCTTATATAGAGACAACTTTCTAAAATGCAAAGGTACTTTGAAGAAATACTGTTGCACGTAAAGTTTCTAGTTGATTTATGATTAATTAACCACCACTTATCCTTTTGAAAAATGTTTATTGAGCACCTATTACATACCAAGCACTGTTCTAAGCAATGCAGATACAATAGTGAATATGAAAGAAAAAACTCCCTACTCTGAGAGCTTACATTTTAGCAGAGGAAGACACAATAAACAAATTAGTAAAATAGTATATTATATTAGACAGCATTGAGTATGATAGAGAAAAATAAGACAAGAAAGAAGAATGGGGCATTCTGAACAGGGAAACACAATTTTCAGTGAGGTGTTCAAGAATAGCCTACACTGAAAAAGTGACATTTGAGACCAGTAAAGTCTAAAGGAGATCAGGGAGTCAACTTTGGGTACCTAGGGAGAGCATGTCTGGAATCATTGAGGGGTAGCAAAGAGACCAATGTGGCTAAAGAGAACTGTGTGAGCAGAGTAACAACAGAAGATGAAGTCAGAAAATCAGAGAGTTAAGGGAGCAGACAGATCATGTGGGTTCTTGTAAGACATTTGAGGACTTT
Organism: Galeopterus variegatus; assembly: GCF_000696425.1. Taxonomy (NCBI): domain Eukaryota; kingdom Metazoa; phylum Chordata; class Mammalia; order Dermoptera; family Cynocephalidae; genus Galeopterus; species Galeopterus variegatus. Next base: position 18,337 of record NW_007742470.1, read on the forward strand.
GGCTTTAACTCTGAGTAAGATGGGAAGCCCCTAGAGCATTTTGTGCCCAGATGTGACATAATTCAGTTGAGGTATTCACATGGTCACTCTGGCTGCTATCCGGAGAATGGACTAAACAGAAGTGGGAGACAGAGAAGGCAAGAGGAGTGATTGGAAAACCCATTGGAAAGAGATTGCAATGATCCAGCTGAAAAAATAATGCTGGCTTGTACTGGGTAGTAGGAAAAGGTGAAAAGTGATCGGATTATAGATATATTATAAGGCAGAGTTGACAAGGTGTGTTAATAGAGTGTCTTTGAAAGGAGGAGTCACAGATGATCACAAGATGCCTGACCTAATCAATTGAAAGAACTGGTTGACAATAACTAAGATGGAAAAGAATGGAAAGTTAAGTGTGGTGCCTGGAAATACGACTGAATCTCTATTATTATGCAAGCTAATAAAGAGTTTATTCTATTGCTTGAAGAGAATAAGAAAAATAAGCATTAGTCCTGTTTTCAGGATTGTTGTTATAAGATTAGAAATACTCTGTATATTCAGGGAAAATGTCTAGATAAGCAACTGTTAATAATGGTATCTTGTGAAGAGTAAAGTGTGGAGAGTTTATAAAATTTTCTTTCTTACATTTATTTATTTTACTATGAGCATGTTTTAACTTTTTAAATTAAATGTCAATGCTACTCAGCAATAAAAAATAAGAAACTGTTGATACATACAACAACATGGATAAATCCCCAAAACAACATGTTAAGTGAAAGAAATCAGAAACAAAAGAGAATGCACTTTATTATGATTCCATTTATATTTATTTACAGGACAGACAAAACTAATTTATGGTGATAGAAGTCAGAATGGTGGTTGATTCTGCAAAGCAGGAAGTAGAGGATTGTCTGGAAAGGTCAGGAGGGAATTTCAAACTACACTCAAGTTAATATTTTTAAGTGTTGACTGTGAGTAACTGCATAAAGAACAAACATAGCTGCTATTCTTTGGTCCACAAATCATTACACAATGTGCATCGTGGTCAGTAACCAATCATATCACTTCCTTCGAAATCTGATTGTTCACTGCACTGTTCACACACAGACAGCAAAGCGTATAGTTATGTCACCTCCTCATCTCTCAGTGATAAACCCATGTGATATTTTACATAAATGGATAATTGAAAGAGGAATTGACCAACAAAGACAAAATGAAGCAAGGAAATGAAAAGTGATAACACTGGTAGTGAAATTCAAATTGAAAGTAAATAGAGGTATAGAAGAAATAGCTAACCATGGGAATATTTGACACTGCTGCCACTCAAGAGATTCTAGATATGCTGCTGAGGAAACCAGTGATGGCAACTTATAGATATAAATGGGGCTTTGTAATGAAAAGATGATGTCCCAGAAGATCCCAGCAAAAACTTCCTACTAAAGGAACTCTCAGAGATATTTCATGACATCATAGACAAAATGGATAAAATGTTGGAAGCTGACCTTAGAAACTTAGAAAGGAGTATGACAATTTGCCAAAGTATTGAAGACTCTCACTTCGTACTGTAAAAAGAAGTCAAGCACTACTCAAACTTCTTTTGATAGTTTTTTAAAAATAAAGCAATTTAATTCTAAATGTTTCTAATGTTTTAAATTATATCCTTCAAATAAATATTAGTTTCACTATTTTTATTGTGCTTTATTTATAAACAACAATAAGAGATTTTTTAATGTTTTGAGAAAAATCTTTAAAGATTACGGAACAAACATAATTTTTCCCATTGATAATTAAGATAATTTTGTATAATCTTAGTTTGCCCAGTCATTTTTTTGGTCCCACATTACCAAGCAAAGTGACAACTGCTTGTACTTGTAAAGCTATGAAAAGATACACATTAAATTTTATTTATTTATAAACAATAAACAAACTTTAGACAGTATCTCTTAACATCCTTATGTTGAATAATGAAATTAATGCTCCTGCATTACACTCCACCTTTATTCTTCCTTTCTCTCCTAAAAATCTCTCTGTTTTACCATTGCTATTCATTGTAAAAAATAATATAACAGTAAACTGCACTGGTCTCTGATAGATTCTAAAAATTGACAACCAATAAATAATATTTGATTAGAGTTTTTTAACTCCCTTTTTTGTTTTCAAGAAAGAGAAAGGAGATATAACTTCATATCATGAGAATCCTCTAACTTTGTAATCATAGTGCTTTTTAAACAGAATTCACTTCCAAATTGAAGACAACCTTCTTGGAGCCTTCTGACTTCCTCATCTAATTTGGATCAATTGATTTATGAGCTGATGCATGACCATCATGTTGGAATATTTGTCTTGGCCTATCTCCACAGTTTCATGAAACTAATGCTGCACCGCTTTTTGCTAGGCTACATCATCTTTATTTACTTACTTATTTATTTTTTAAGACACATGGAATGATTATTTTGCTGGGTATAAAATTCTGATTCAACATTATTTTCTCTCTGAATGTGAAGACATTGCTTCATTGCCTCATAAGTTTAATATTACTGCTGGCAATATGATTTTTACAGATAATGTACTCTTATACTATTTGAAAACTTTCAGGGTCTTTATCCTTGATGTCGTGACATATAATAAGGACACATGTAGTTATCATGCTTACCCAGATATTCTCTCAATAAAAATTTGCCTTTCTTCAAATCTGAGATATTTTTATTATTATTATTTCTTTCAATATTTCTTCCTATCTATATTCCCCTTTCTTTCTTTATAGAATTTCTAAAAAATAGATATTACCTTTTCTGGACTGGTCCTTTTTGTCACTTAACTTTTCCCTAATACTTTTTTTTAACCTATCTACATCCTACAAGTATTTTTAGCCATTCTATATCCTACAAGATTTAATCTATTTTTTATTCCAGAATTTCTATTAATTTATTTTTATTTTGGCATAACTTACATGAGATAAAGTGCAAAAAATCTTAAGTATTTGTAAGTATATGTGTATATATCCATAAAACCACTACTCAGATCAAGCTACAAAATGTTTCCAACACCCTAGTACCTGCCTTCCTGTACTACCAGTTGATGTTTCCAAAGGTAACTACTATTCTGATCTCTATCACCATAGATTAGTTTTTCTGCTTTGAATTTCATATATATTGAATTGCAGTGTATAAGGCCAAGTAATTCTCCCCCTCTCCCAAAAGATGCCCATATACTGAAACCGGTGAATATGTTGCCTTACGTGGCGAAAAAGGGACATCTTTGACCTATGGATTATTTATGAGTGTGTTGTTTAG
>NW_007742471.1:0-697 GCF_000696425.1 Galeopterus variegatus
AATAAAGGTTCATTATATGAATCTGATTATATATAATTGGAACATAAGGATTATTATAGCCTTTGTATATTAATTCCCATGTCAAGACATTTCCAGAGGGAAAAAAAATAAGAAAAGAAAAAAAAAAATCTGGCAGCTATGTGCATTTAAGTGGGGATAATTTGAGCTTTATTTCTAAAATGAGGAAGACAAGGAAATCTCACTTTATGTCAGTATTTCTTTTCCCTGAGGAAGGATGACCCATGTCATTTTTTTTTCTCAGAAAACAGATTTCATTGAGCTAAGTTACAGTTAATTTTCATTGACTTAAAATGGTATAAGGATGCCATTACAAACCTTGTGTGGTGCTCAAATCAGGATAATTACTATATTTGTCATTCCACAATATAATCATTTTTATGACCCTCTACCAATTTCTCAGGAATCCCTCTCCTCATCCCCCTTTCCCTCCTTTGGAGGCCTGTGTTCTATTCTCTGCCTTTGAAAGTTCAGTGAATTACTGTGATTGTTGTATTTTTCTTTCTTTTTTTGTTTATTTTTTAGCTCCCACTTTCAAATGAGGACATGCGGTATTTCTCTTTCTTTTGCCTGTCATATTTCCTTAACATAATTTTCTCTAAGTTCATCTATGCTGCTGTGAATGGCAGAATTTCATTCTTTTTTATGGCAGAGAAGTATCTCATTGTGTATATATATA
>NW_007742471.1:5007-5477 GCF_000696425.1 Galeopterus variegatus
TGAGCATCAGGATATGCACAAAATTACAATGGATGAAGTAGTGATGAGAAATAGACTGACAGCTAATGAATGAATGAGGGTAACAGACTCTGAGCACTTGGTCACTGTTCATTATTCAGTCCTGGTAAAGAACAAAGGAAGAGGAGAAGTGAAAATAGAAAGGGAAACATGAAAATTAAACAATAAATATAAAATAATCTCTATTCCTCTCATCAAGAAATAATCACTGCTAAGATTTCTAAGATTTATATTATGAAAATATTTTAAACAAAATTAGTTGTATTAGGTATTATGTATTCATAGCTTATTTCACTTAACATTATACTTAATATTGTATATAAAAACTTCTGTCATTAAGTGTTTGAACACTCTTATTTTCAGTTTCAATGTAGTACTCCATAACATAAATATATCATGTCCCCTTTTATTGGACGTTGAGGTTGTTTTCCATTTTTTGTGGGTTTTTTTTT
>NW_007742471.1:5528-10587 GCF_000696425.1 Galeopterus variegatus
ATATCATGTCCCCTTTTATTGGACGTTGAGGTTGTTTTCCATTTTTTGTGGGTTTTTTTTTGGTTTTCCTTTTTTTAAATGACTATAATTAATGTGGGGTAGTTTTTCAGTGTAGCTCTTGTTAGTTTCTGAAGAAAAAATTATAAAATCAGGAGTTCTCTGTCAAATCATGCAAATTTTTTGTGATGCCCTTGATTAAATTGCCAAAGTGTTTCTAGAAATGTGGTTCCATTTTTTATGTCCATGGGCAGTACTTGTGTGTTCGTGGAAACACACTCTCTCTAGAATGGAGTCTTGTTTGAACTTTCCACCATTATGAAAGAAGTAAATGTGATTTTGTTGTTGCTGTCTCGTTTTGCATTTGTTTTAGTTACTAAGCTGACTCTTAGCCACTTGAGTCTTCTTATAAATGGTCTTCTTAGAACCACCCCGGGAGGCAGGCTGGTGCGCAGACAACCTCTCAGCCAGCTCTTGATTTCTGCTGAGCATTCGGCTCTGGACGTACCGGGCAGTGTGTCACTCTGGGATGGTGAGACATCATCAAACGCTGGACTTCCGGGGTGCTGTGGGGCTATGCAAGAACACCTCATTTTTAGGTACTGTTATGGGGTAAAATGTGTCCCCTGGCTCCCCAAATTCATACGTTGAAGTCGTAATCCTGAGGGCTTCAGAATATGACTGTTTGGAGATAGGATCTTTGCAGAGGTGATCAAGTTAATGTGAGGTTATTAGGGTGGGCCCTACTCCACTATGATAACAGTACTTATAAAAAGGAGAAATTTGGACACAGAGACATGCATAGAGGGAGGACGATGTGAAGACACACAGGAGGAAGACGGTCATCTAGAAGCCAAGGACAGAGACCTGGAACATACCCTCCCTCACAGCCTCTGAAGGAACCAACCTTGCAGACACTTTGATCTCCCTCCAGAGTCCAGAACTGTGAGACAATAAATGTCTGTGGTTCAGCCACACAGAGGGTGGTACTTCTTTGTGGCAGCCCTGGAAAAATAATACGTACACATTTCAGAATCCGATGAGTTTCCCCATCTGTCTCTCTTTCCTGCAGGGCTGTTTTCTGGAAGGTTGAAGAGCACATTTAGAGAGCTGTTCTAAGCCTGCTCGCTCACCATTCAGGAATGGGCCTGTGTGGCTGTGCTGTGCTGTGCAACTCTGTCCTCTCCAGCCATGCAGGGAACCCTGGTCTACGCTGGCTGGCACAGAGCCTGCCTCCGGAAGGCACAGAAGCAGGACCTGCGGCTGGACCTGTGAAGCTCTTGGACTGGGTTGGGCATGGGTTAGGGCCTCGGGGAGGTCACTGCAGCCCAGTGTTCAGGGAGCTCTAGTAGAGAGGTGAGATTCAGAGAGAAGAAGAGCTCAGAGACTGCAGCTTCTGAGACATGGAAGAGAAAAAGGAGTTTGGAGATTTTCTGTTCAGTTTTAACACCTGAGGGTGGTTCTTCCTGGCCTGGGTTCCCTGAGCTCCATCTGCTACTTCTGCACTTCTGCCAGCTTCAGCAGGCCTTTTTGCTTTGCAGCAAAATGTTCCTAGATCAAGATTGCTTCAGATTCTGAATCTGGGAGGAATGGGTCCAGGTGTCAGTGGGGGTGGGTGGAGGGTGGCTGGGTTGGGGTAGCCTGGGACAAAGCTGGCTCCAGCTCTATAGTGTGGACAGGCCACCTGTCTGGGCTCTATGTTGGGTGACTTTGGTGAATCCGGAAATTTCCATAGATTCTTCCACTAGAACTGTCAGTCCTAGACCTTGGGGAGTAGCACAAGTTTTATGCTTTTTCTGTATTCTTCAGCATTTTAGCAGTGAGAAGAGAAAGACTACAGCAGAGATTAGTTCTCAGAGCCATTTTAAACCAGATGCCACAGGCTCAGTCTTGAAACAGAGAAGCCTTTTAACAAAACCACACAATTACCTTTCCTCTTTTATTTTGCAGTGATTAATGGAGCTTTTGAAAATCCTCCCTGTTCTTTCATAGGTTCCTATTTAAAAAGTACTGTGACTGGCTAAAAATAATAGCCCTAATCGTATAATAGTTTTGTAACCACATAAAAGCATGCCAAAGGTAAGTATGTAAAGAACCTGTTCATATGTGTATCAGATATAATCACTTATATCTACCCTGATTTCATTATAACTTAATTTCTCCCTTTTATTCATCCCTTAATCTATCTGCCTCCAAACATGATTAAAATATAAGATAAAGTCTTTGTCCTCAAATAAGTTAGAACTTTGTCAGGATTTTTTTTTTAGGGGAGCAAGGAGAGAAGAAAGATAGGTAAACAAATAACTATGATGCAGTTTTCTGTGTTATAATAAGAATAGATGCAAAGACATGTACAGTCCAGAAGTGGCTTTGCCTGTGTCTGGGGTTGCTGGGAAAGTTTTCAAGGAAAGTAACTCTTAGGCTGCACCTTGAAGGATGTAGAAGAAGTTTCCAGGCAGTAAACAAAGAGCCTGACAGCAGAGTCACAGAGCCCGAGCAGGGTGCTGAGAACAGGGGCCTGACTCCAGGAATGAGCTGGTGATAAGAGATATATATGCAATAATAGGGGAGGATGTGCAGGCTCCTTCCAGATCTGGAATCCCAGGATTCCGTGCTCCAACCTAACGCTCACAGAGCCAGAGGATTGGCCGTCACTGAGTTTTAAATGATGTTGCGCACTGGCCGAGAGAAAGCAGACATTTGTTCTAGGTGGACAGGGAGAATGATAGTGTGAGCTATTTCATTATCTGTGTCCTGGGGCTGGGAAAGACTGCCTGCACAGCTGTGGGCTGGCGAAATATTTTACTTACCTGCAAGACCTTCCCAACCAGAGTCTAGCCAGGTGGTTGGAGGGACATTTTTTTCTCCGATGTGCTCCACTGCATCTGTGACTGAAAGTACATACAGTCCCACATACCACAACAATCCACAGTCCCCTACCTGCCCTAGTTGCACAAATGTCACAAGCACCTGCTGGGACATTCTGTCTTGTCGGCAACTTTGCTCCCAACTCCTGAGATGCTTCTAGATGCTCAGGGCTCTCGCTCAGCTGATGATTTCTCTTTCTGACTTCTCTTTATTACCTGGGGAGGCCTCAGATTATGGGAAGACACAGCACTGGGGCTTGCAGGAGGTCTACCTCAACCAGAGTTTTAGTGATGCTTTATAGATTTCTATTCATCTTCTGAAGTCTGCATGGGGCAGAGCTAAGTCTTCTGAAGGCATTAAACTATCTGAGTGCATGTGGGCAAGTTGGTTTTCCCTATGAAAATATTAATATTTTAGTAGCGGTAGTGGTGGTGGCATATGTGGAAGTGGACTACTGCAGGGCAGCAGACGGGTACATGAGAACAGGAAGAAATGTTTCACTGCACATCTTCCCTGGCTTGTATCTTATAGAGTGAAAGAGAGCTCAAGAGACAAGACTAGGAGGATTTAGGCATTTTATTCGATTCCTATTAAAATACTGAGACTCACATGGTATAGTGAGANAAAAAAAAAAAGTTCATTTTCTTCATAGGAAATGGTATTATGAAAAAACCAGGCAGGGATTAAAAATTTTTTTACACTAAAATAAATTTGTACTAACTTGTTATATAGGGTCTAGTTTGAGGCACTAAGAAGGATAAGACTTCAGTTTGAAAAGAGCCCCTATCAGATAACATGGATTCTGCTAAAATTGAAACAAGAACAAACATCAAATTTGTGGTGAAGCTTGGGTGAAAGAATGTGAAATCATTGATGCTTTATGAAAACTTTTGGGGGACAGTGCCCCAAAGAATTCAGCAGTTTACAAACGGATAACTCATTTCAAGAAGTGACAAGACAATGTTGAAGATGAAGCGTGCAGACCATCCACATCAATTTGTGAGGGAAAAGTTAATCTTGTTCATGCCCTAATTGAAGATGAACCATGATTAACAGCAGAAAAAAATAGCACCATAGACATCTCAAGTAGTTCAGCTTACACAATTCTGACTGAAAAATTACAGTTGAGCAAACTTTCTGTTGGATGGGGGCCCAAACTGTTGTGCCCAGATCAGCTGCAAACAAGAGTAAAGCTTTTAATGGAAATTTCAAACAAATGGCATCAAGATCCTGGAGCATTTCTTCAAGGAATTGTAAAATAAATTAAACATGGCTCACAATCATGATCCTGAAGATAAAACACAATCAAAGCCATGGCTACCGAGAGGTGGAAGTGGTTCAGTCAAAGCAAAAGCAGACTGGTCAAGAGCAAAGGTTTGGACAACAGTTTTTGGGGGACACTAAAAGACATTTTGCTTGTTGACTTTCTGGAAGGCCACAGAACAATAATATCTGCTTATCATGAGACTGTTTTGAGAAAGTTAGTCAAAGAAAGCTTTAGCAGACCAACACCCGGGAAAGCTTCACCAGAGAGTCCTATGCCATGACGATGTTTCTGTTCATTCGTTTCATCAAACAAGGGCAATTTTGTGAGAGTTTTGACAGGAAATCATCAGGCATCCACCTTACCGTCCTGATTTGGCTCCTCCTGACTTCTTTTTGTTTCCTAATCTTAAAAAATGTATAAAGGAGCACCCATTTTTCTTCAGTTAATAATGTAAAAAAATACTTTATTGAGATGGTTAAATTCCCAGGACATCTTCAGTTCTTTAGGGATGGACTAAATGGCTTGTATCATTGCTTTCAAATGTGTCTTGAACTTGATAGGGCTAATGTTGAGAAATAAAGTTTATATTTTGTATTTTTATCTTTTAATTCCATTTTTTCATGAACTTTTTGAAGTCACCTCATATATGTATAATTATACATATATATTTTTGTAATTTTTTTGTTTTCATTTATTCTAACTGATATAGTATTTTGGGCATCTTTCCCAAAAATACATAAAGCTTTTTCTCATTTATTGTAATAGTAGTTATAGGTACATGTTATGCCTTATTTAATCGATCCCTTTTTAGTGTCACTTAAAAGTTTTGAATTTATTCCTATTTATAAACAAAAACATACTTGCACATATTTTTGTACAAATATGAGCTTATTTTTAATTTTTTTATTTATTATTTACTCAACAACT
>NW_007742471.1:11370-12955 GCF_000696425.1 Galeopterus variegatus
CATAATATATTTAGAGCCTTTCAAAGAATGAGAGAAATCATGATGAGTCAGGATGGGTTATATAAGACCAGGCCATGCCACATTAAGCACATTTTCTTAGAAGGTTTCTTATATGACAGATATTCATATAGATCAGGGAATATTGTAAATTTTGTGGATAGAAACTTGTCTTGATTTCAGAACGAAATGTAAAATAAAAAATTACTAATATGCTTGTAACTCTAGAGGAAAAAATGTATCCAATAATAGTGTCAACAGGTAATTAGATAACTGGTTAAACAATTTTGCCTGGCGCCGAGATTAATAAATCAATATTAACCTAAGGGAAATTGGAGATATCCCACAGGATTCTGGCTCTGTCCTACACAGAGTTAAGTAGAAGATGTCTTCCTAAAGGCTCATATAGCAAGTCAGCAACAGAATTATATAAATGCTGGGTTCTTGGCTTCTTGTATATAGAACTTCCATTTGCTGAGCCTGTGGTCCTTGGGACATACTGACATGACACTACAGAAATGGCTAGAATACTTTGCTGTTCCTTTTTAGGACACTTCTATTATTATTATTATTATTTTACTATTATTATTATTATTATTAATTATTATTGTTGTTGTTGTTGCCTGAATTGATTAGACAAAACTAGGTAGGTGGTGATGATTCAGATATTTCAGTACTGAAAAAAAAAATCACCTGTTATAGCCTAGTGTTTTCTTCTATATTGTTTACAATATTTTTCAAACTTTTAGTGTTCAGGTCATTGTAAATTTACATGCAGTTGTAAGAAATAATACAGAGAATATTATTCACATAATTTCCCCCAGTGGTAATATCTTGCATAACTATAGTACAATATCACAATCAGGAAATTGATATCGACAGGATCAATCAACCTTATCCAAATTTCACCAGTTTTATATGCACTCATTTATGTATATATTTAACTCTATGCAATTTTATCATATCTGCAAATTCATGTGATCACTACCATATTCAACATACAGAACAGGCCCATTGCAAAGACCTCTCAAGTTACTCCTTTACAGCCCTTTTATAGCCATAGACACCCTCCTTCCTCTTCTTCCCCTCCCTTGCCTTACCCGTGATAACCACTAACCTGTTTTTCATCTCTGTAATTTTGTCATTTCAAGAATGCTATACAAATAGAATCATAAAGTATATAATCTTTTGTGATTGGATTTTTTCAGTGAGCATGTTCCCTGGAGATCTCTCCAGGCTATGTGTATCAATAGTAACATTCCATGGCATGCACTTACCACAATTTGTTTAACCATTCATTCAGTGCTATATACTTGTGTTATTCTCCAGTTTTCGGCAACTACTCGTAAAGCTGCTATGAACAATTGTGTGTGGGTTTACCTGTGAACCTAAGCTTCCATTTCTTTGCATTAAGTGCCTATGAGAACAACCATTGGGTCACATGGCAAGTGCATGTTTATTTTATAAGAAATTGCTCTTCTCATTTTCACAGTGGCTTTACTACTTTATATTTCCACCAGCAATGAATGAAAGATTCTATTTCTCTATATTTTCAGTAGTATCTGGTGTTATTATTATTATTATTATT
>NW_007742471.1:13855-21606 GCF_000696425.1 Galeopterus variegatus
ACATTCCTGGTTTTTGATGACCCTGACAGTTTTGAGGAGAATTGGCCAGGTATTTTGTAGAGTGTCCTTCAGTCTGCCTGAGTTTGATGATTTTGTCCTGATTAGAATGGGGCAATGGGTTTTTACAAAAAGGCACATGCTCTCAGCACTGCTTACCGCTGGCAATGTCAACCCTGACCACCTGCCAAAGTGGTGTCTGCCAGGTTTCTTCATCATATTCGACTTTTGGGAATCCAGTAGTGAAGTCTGCCTCTTTGAGGGGTAGTATCTGTATCAATTATCTGCAACTCCTTCGTACGGGAGATTTTTCTCTTTCTCCCCATTTATTTATTCAACCATGTATTTATATCAGTATGGATTCACGAATATTTTAAATGTTGAATTATAATCTAATATCATGTTATTTTGCTACTCAGATTGTTCCAGCTTCAGCTGTTAGGAGCTCTTTCAAGTTCTTGTGTTTCTTTGACATACCTCCATCACTGTTTTCTGAACACGTCTTCACTTTATGACACTTCAGTTTGCTCCAGTCCTAGAATCAGCCTTTCTCCAAGGAGACTGTATTAGTCTGTTTCTGTTGCTTATAACAAAATATCTGCAAGTGGGTGATTTATAAAAAAACAAAATTTATTGCTTACAGTTTCAGAGGCTGGGACATCTAAAGTCCAGGGAATACATCTGGTGAGGGTGTTGGTGGGGACGAAATTTGGTGGCAGCGTATCACACTGCAGAAATGGTGAAATAGAGAGCAGAGCAGAGAGAGAACTCCTCATGTACTCTCCTTCTAATGCCCTCAGAACTATGCCCCGGACCACCATTATTAATCCAGTCACTATGGCGTGGTCCTACGATCTAATCACCTCTTCAAGGCCCCACCTTTCAATTACCATAATGGGATTTCCCACTCTCAACAGTTACCAGTGGGGATTAAGCCTCAGGGAGGCTGGGGGCTTTCCAGTCTACAGCAGAGATTGAGTTCCTTTTATTGGAAAATGGTATTAGAAATTAATCTGAGTGCTGGGTGTGGTTTACTTTTTAAATAAGAATCACAATGTCTTTCTACCTCAACATTCTGTAAAATGAGAGCCAAATGAGATGGATCCCTTTCCTACAAATACTTACCTTCTTCTTAGGTTCTGGAGACTTGTGCTAAAAAGACTTAGGCGATGAGACTTGTCATGTGTCTTGTTTGCTGTAAAGTGACCAATCTTCCTGTTTTACTAGGACTGAAAGGTTCCTATCACAAGGAACTTTCAGCATAAAACCAACAGTGATGTCACATCTGATTGTGATGGCTGGAACTGAGCAGTCACCTTGAGACCATAAAGGATGTTGCCTCATGGGAAAAAGTAGCATGTTGCAAGCAGCAGAGCAGAGCAATGGAAAGAAGCTGAGTACTGATGACTTCAGTGAGCCCGTTCTTGAGTTGCTCCACTTCAGAACGTTTTGTCATGTGTAATAACAACTACTCATTATGTTAAAGTCAACTTGAGCGTCTGTTGCTTAAAATATAACTCATTCAGTCACTACTGATGTATATGTTGAATTAAGGCTCAATGTAAGTATGCCCTTTGGGATTCAGAGCTCAAGTATTGTTGATATTAAAGTTATTAATATCAATACATGTGGTTCCAATGTCTTTGTGACACAGTCTTCCTTGAAAAGGAGGTCTTTGGATTATTGTTTGTAAAAATTAATTCATTGACTTTTTTCGATCTCCTATGTCTTCATTCATTTTTCAACATTTCCTGAGCATTGACAAGGGTTGGCACTTGTGTTAGTCTCTGGGGATACAAAGACAATTGTTGGCCATCTCCCGTCCCTGGAGGCTCACTGTTCAGGGGAGGAGACAGTGATGTGAACAACTGAGGTGATGCCTATGATAGGACAAGTAAAGTGACATAGATTTTTAGAGAAAGAAGCTAATGACTTCTAAGGATTGGAAAGAAAAAATTTTGCAAAGAGATTGGAATTGGCAAAAAAAAGAAAGGAGGAGGGCATTCTAGGCTGAAGGAAATGCAGGAGTGAAGTGTGAAGACGAAGGCACAATCTTTCTTGGAGAAGAGCAAGCTGGAGCTGGACACAGCTGAAGGCTGAGGAGCAAGGGAAAGCAGGCTTTCAGCACTGGACAAAACGCTGTGGAGAGCTTGGGGCACCACGCTAGGGATTTTGGATTTCAATCATGCTATAAGCCTCTTAACAAGTAAAAATTACGTAACTTTTGTAAGGGTTTATCTTGCTCATCAGAAAAGATTCTGTTTGGCTATGTAAACAAATAATGTTTAGAAAAATCCTGTTATGAACTATTTTGGAAGTGAAGTACTCTTTTCTTTCCCCTCCTCTTTTTTTCTCCTTTTGAGAAATCTGAGTTTTGATATGTTGGTTTTATTTATAATTTTGGGGGATTTTAGGGCCATCCCATGGCTCACTCGGGAGAGTGTGGTGCTGATAACACCAAGGCCACGGGTTCAGATCTTATATAGGGATGGCCGGTTTGCTCACTGGGTGAGTATGGTGCTGGCAACACCAAGCTAAGGGTTGAGATCCCCTTACCGGTCATCTTTAAAAAAAAAAAAAAAATTGGGGGGGGTTTATTTAATAACTGTGGATATTCAACCAATTCTCATATGAGTCTAAACACAGTAAATATTTTCTCTCTGTAGGACAATAATTTGGCATCAAAAATGATAGCTGGTTTTACATAGCCATTGATACTTTATATTTATGGTACAATTTCCTGTTTAGAAAGTATTGAGTGATGGTATCATTGTCTTTAAAAAATTATACATGAGATTATGTTAATGGTAATGTTCTTCAAATAGAATATCTGGTGACACTGGCAAACCAGGTGGAGGGTGGATCCTTGGTAGATATGCTACCTAGGGCAAAATGTTGAAAGATTCTTGGAATTTGTTTTTTTCTATGAATCTTAATGCTATTTTAATGCCATTGTTGGTTTAAATTCTTTTTTATTAGGTAATACAAACCAAGAGAAATGGTTCAGTGGGACTTAAAAAAATCTATTTTGACTAACTTGGTAAGTAATTTATAACATCTTTATATTATGTGAGTTTGGGATGTACAAATTATCATAAATTTAGTGTATGAAAATGCTCTTGAAGCAGGTATGAGTCAAACACATGTCTGTAGCACACAGTACAGCATAGTTTCTTTTCCTTCTTTATAACTATTTATCAGTGAAATTGCAATCACTTTCTATACTTTTATCTGGTGTAAGAAATCTCTGTCACACACTTCAGCATTAGTTGTTGAGTTCGTGTCAGTTCCTACTGGAAGGCAGCTACTGAGTACCTGCCCATGATTACACAACGATTTCAATCTGAGAATTTTTGACACAGGCCATCTTAAATTTGATATCTCCAGATCAATTATTTTTTCTCAGTTGGGAGGGGAGGGGAAGAGAAGGATGGGGAGAGATCGGTCAATTGGTACAAGTTTACAATTAGATAAGAGGAATAAATTCTGGTGTTCTATTCCATAGTAGGGTGATGATGGTTAAAAGTAAATATTGTATATTACAAAATAGCTAGAGGAGAGGCTTTGAATATTTTGACCATAAAGAAATGATAAGTGCATGAGGTGATAGAAACACCAGATGTCCTGAGTTGGTCTTTATACAACACATGTGTATTGAAACATCAAATTATACTCCAAAAATATGTTCAACTATAATGTGTCAATTAAAACTTTTTTAAAAAATTATTTACTCTCTGGAAGTTAGATTTCATTTCTCAAGTTTGAGTTAGACAAATAAGTTTTAGAAATGGGAATCTCAAGAGCATCTGGGTCCTCATGTCTGAGCCTGAGCTCCTGTGGTTAGTGTACAGATTATGCCTTGAAGATACTCAGTAAAAAAAAAATATAGGTTGGAGATCAGGGTCAATGCTGGTAACTGAGCTCAGATGCCTGCTGAAAACCACATTCAGTTGCAGAATAAGCTCTGGGCAGTACAAATACAATCCAGGTTCAGAGAGTAAAGTTCACATCATAAAGTAAGGGGAAACTGTGATAAACACTAAATTCAGTAGAAAACACAAGTTCAGGGAGACAACGACAAAGGAAAGGCTCTAACATCCTTCTTTCTTATGTAGAAATCCAGACCCAGGCAGAGTATAAGCCAATTTTAGATTTTTTTCTGGATAAGATTTTTAATGCTAATCCAGCCACCTCATTTGGTGGATGAGGAAATTCAAGGAGGCAATGACCTATCTTTGCTACATAACTGGAGCAGAACCAGATACACTTCTGTTTTATTACTTCTTCCTACCAGCACCTTTGAAGGGCACTGTGGGAGTGTGGGAGGGGAGAAATGGGGCTGAAGACAGATCGATTCTGCCATCTCGGCTGCAATCTCCTTTTCTGTGAAAATGAGAACTATAGTAGCTTTTTTGTTGTTGTTAAAGTACTGTGAAAATTAAATAAAATAACAGTTGAGAATGCCTGGCACAGGACATAACACAGGGTAGGACACAATAAATGACAACTACTGTTATTAGTAAGTGGCAAGATTTTGTAACTTTCTAATCCAGTGAGAGGGTAGAGATAAGTCAGCAGAAGCTGGGCAAAGGACTCTTGGCCTAGCGTTAGGAGAGACCTGCAGGGATATTTGGGGCACTTGATAAGGTGCACAAAGAATGTCTCTACTCAGAAGATTTCTACCTGGAATTGCAAATTATATACATTTCTTTACATGGAGAATTGAGCCTCCAGGAAAGAAATCCTAACATATATGTGTTCAATTGAGAAGGGTAATCAAATAAGCAATCAAATTGGGCCTAGGGAAGAGGGAGATGAAGGAACAATCTGGAACTCAGCAGACCCTCTGCTGTACCGTCAGCAGACCCTGGGGTACTGGGCAGCAGAATCAGGGAGATATATGGAAAAGCAAGGGCACTCACCTGGAGCTCAGAGGAGCAGAGATGGGCACCTCTCAATGTTAAATACTCTGCCAAGAAGAGGCAGGGATGGATGGCAACTGTCTGCTCTCACCAGGAGGAGCAGGAAGCAAGTGAAGTGACCTGTTGTTTACCCCATTTCAGATTACTGGGAGCAAGCAGCTCTGTCTACAAGGATTCAGCTGGAAGTGTCCGTCACAGATGCCCCATGGATATTCAAAAGCACCAGAGACGAAGTCTTAGCCATTTTCTCTGCATGGCTTCGGCTAATGCAAGAGGAAAGTGCTACCTGCATTTGTAAAGAATTGCAAAAACAGTTTTATGCTTTTGGCTTGCTCTCCCATCAGTCCTATTTTTTCATCACTCCATTTTAACCGCAGGAATATTTCTAGGAGGGATTTGCATAAGCGAGTATGCTCCCACCCTCTCCCCTGCCAGAGGGAATTTTCATTAGGAGCAGATTGCTGAGATAAGGTGATTGAATCCTAGGCTCAAAGCTGGGCTCCCCCCCCCCACGCTTGGTATGTGCTCTCCCTCCGACTTTAACTTTCCTCTATGTTTTGGCATATTAACCTCTGAGATCTGAACTGTTTTTATAACAATCAAGAGTTGGAAAATTACACTGTTTGTCTTAAGTTGAACTATGCTAGAGCTTAGTTGAACTATGCTAGGTTTTCAATTTACTGCTTAGAGAGATGAAGGCAAAATTGATTTAAGGCATCCATTTTACATTTGAATTCAGATTTTGCCCGTAGTTTTGCAAGATGACAATATTATTGTCCAAAATATATGAACTCTTGCATATATGTTTGAGAAATTCAGAGAAAGCATATAACCTTTTTGGGTTTTTTTTTTTTTTTTTTGGTTGCATGTTTTGTATTTTAGAGGATTCAGTGGATCTGTACTGCACCATTAACATAGTTTTCATTACCACAGAGTCATAGGGGTGGTTAATTTCTACCTTATTGTCCAAAAACTGAAGACTAGAATGACAATCATTTGCTATTTCTCAAAGAGAGTAGAAATTCATGATGAATATTTTAAAAAGAGGGAAAAATACTTAAAATGAAGCATTCACTTAAAAAGGATTCCTTTCTTGCTATAATCACACACAAATCTCAAAAACTGTCATAAGCACCAGCAGAAATTTTTATTTGAGTTTATAATAATCTCAAATTATGACAATGTTCATTTTCTTTGAAACTGACATGATTTGACACTTGTGCAACTGCTGACTTCAGCAAATTGGTAACTATTTCCAATATTAAAAATAGGCTTTTAAAACCACCAATTGGATTAAGGAATTAACAGTTACATTAAGTAAAACTTTTTGTGCATTCTTCTGAAATCATTTAAAAATTATCTTTTTGTAGGCACCTCATTTTTAACACTTGACTGAAGCAATTTTAAAAATTATAAATAAAATTCTTTTTCAGCGTGGCCATGAGCAGAATCGGTTCTGAATGTCATAAAATGACTGGGGTATAAATCTTCACAAAGTGGTGGTTGGAATAAGCGCAAAGAAACTCAGTTTCAACAGCCCATCATAAACAAGATCCTGCCGTACATAATGGGCTCTAGTGTTTCACGACTCTATGAGTAAATCTTGGTGGAGGCTTCGAACGTTCTGGCAGGCCTCATATTCCTGTTCCCAACTTTAGCATTCCAATTTACAGCTTTTGTGTAAAATGTGTGCCCTCGCTCGGGAAAGAAGTTAATCATTTCCCTTTCCCCTCGGAAATGTGCGGGAGGGCCGTGGTGGGCGCTGATCTGCTTGGTGCCTTATTGTCCAGATAAGTAGTTACGTGTTCTAAACATTCAAGGCTAACTTGCATTATTTCCATTATGCCATTTGAAGTTATTGACTGGGCAATAGCCTCTAGTTTTTAGACATACAGTGTGATTTATAGGCCAGTTAATACCTTAGGAAGTTGTACCACGGACATAGCATCTGCAATTGCCTGTTATAGTCTTCTTTTGTGACGGTATCAGAGTCAAAACTAGTCCAGACGCTGATCACGTCTGCCAAATGGGTGGTTAGACAGGAGGTCAGACTGAATCAATTTGCACAGTTTTCCATCTGGTGTATGATTCATTCTGTGAATCTGCTGGAAACAGAGGAGGTCTACAGATGAGCGCAAAGAAACTCAGTTTCAACAGCCCATCATAAACAAGATCCTGCCGTACATAATGGGCTCTAGTGTTTCACGACTCTATGAGTAAATCTTGGTGGAGGCTTCGAACGTTCTGGCAGGCCTCATATTCCTGTTCCCAACTTTAGCATTCCAATTTACAGCTTTTGTGTAAAATGTGTGCCCTCGCTCGGGAAAGAAGTTAATCATTTCCCTTTCCCCTCGGAAATGTGCGGGAGGGCCGTGGTGGGCGCTGATCTGCTTGGTGCCTTATTGTCCAGATAAGTAGTTACGTGTTCTAAACATTCAAGGCNATTTGA
This sequence comes from Galeopterus variegatus, assembly GCF_000696425.1. Taxonomy (NCBI): domain Eukaryota; kingdom Metazoa; phylum Chordata; class Mammalia; order Dermoptera; family Cynocephalidae; genus Galeopterus; species Galeopterus variegatus. The sequence goes on from NW_007742471.1 coordinate 21,224, forward strand.
CAACAATTCTAAAAATTTACATGACATTGCCAATATTGAGTTTTGAAGGTGGAAGAAACTTTTCTAACCTATCAATAATAAAAACAAATTTGATCAACTAAGCTAAGAAAATATATAGAATTATATTTCTATTCTTTTGTTAGAGTATATTACAAAACGACACCTGTAGAAAGAAGAGGATATACCGATAAAAATAACAGTGAAAAGTATTGCAAGAGCTGGTGGGCAGTTAACTCATGAAACTCCTTCTCTTACTGGATTTAAGGATGTTTTGGTGTTTGCTTTTGAAAACTGAAATTTCTCATTTAAAATAAATATTCGCTTTCATATCTACTTTTATATTTATGATTTTGTATTAAAGAATGCCTAGAAATTATAAAAAA
>NW_007742472.1:0-1476 GCF_000696425.1 Galeopterus variegatus
TGTCTGTCTGTGTCTGTCTGTCTGTCTGTCCTTGAGGATGGGGGGCTGCTCCGCCCTGACCTGCTACCTCAGGACCCAAGAGCAGCAGCTACCGTTGGGGCTGTGCAAGCGCTCGGCCCGCACAGCCCTTCCCGCCGCCTCCTCTGTCTTCCTTCTGCCGGCGGCACAGAGTGTGGGTTGCATGTGGCCTTGTGGCTGGGGCACTGTGCTCAGAATTCTGTGATTGAAAAACATTTGAAAAACTTTCCAATTGGCAACATGTACTAAAATGGATGTCTATGCTTACAATTGATTAGAAGAGGAATACTCAATTGTGCTTAAATTTCTTTGACAATAAAAACAGTTTTTTGGCTTCCAGTATATTAATTTAGTCAAACCTCAGGATTCTTAATGATCTCTGCTAATGCTGGAACCTCTGGTGTGAGTAAACCTGAAGTAATGATTGTTATAAAGCGTTTCATGTGGTGAAAGTCTGTTTGTTTGTGTCAGGTGACGTGAAAGGGTGGGAGAGTTGAATTCTGCAGAAGGTGAAATCCCAAGTGAACAGTTTATAAGGATAAGTGTGTAGTTTTATTAATTTTACATAATATGAGTTAAATTTAAAGATGATTTTGAGTGTCTGCGTGTAGTTTTATTAATTTTACATAATATGAGTTAAATTTAAAGATGATTTTGAGTGTCTGCCGTGTGTGAGACATGAATATCGAGTGCCATTGCATGAAGTGCTGTCACTGTCATGACATTAGAAGGTGACATGAGAAGATGAGAGAATCCATGGAAGCTTCATGGAAGGAATAGCCTTTTCTTTTTATTTTTTTTTTCCTTTTTGTCTTTTTTCTGACTGGTAACGGGATCACAACCCTTGGTGTTGCGCCCGTACCGGGGAGCGGCAACGGGATTGCAACCCTCGGTGTTGCGTCCACACCGCGCTCAGCCAGTGAGCGGGAACCGGTCTCCACATGGGATCCGAACCCTCGGCGGGAGCACCACCGTGCTCTCAAGCGGTGCACTCTCCAGTGCGCCACCGGGCCGGCCCAGGAATAGCCTTTGAGAAGGGCCTTGAAAGAAGCTAGAATTCCAACAGGCAGACAGCGGAGCCCTGCAGGTGGGATGAAGGCGTAAGGAAGGGCCAGGATACTGGGGTCAGGGAGAGGCAGCACGTGTGGCCCAGCGGACTGAGCCTGGGATCTGGAACCCGATAGACCCGAGTTTCCGTTCTGCTTCTGACACTTGCTAGCCAGGTCCCTACAAGTTCCCCGTCTACCTCGCTCAACACTTGTGAGTATTCAGTGGAAGAGTTTCTGGCACAGAAGAACATAAATGTAAAAGTAAATAAATGTAACTTTTTTTACATTTTCTAAAAACAGTGGGTCTTTCAGTTTTTTGGGAACAAAGAGAAGAAGAGAGATTGGATTTAGGGACTTTTTACAGAGACCTTTAAAAACCACAGAATTATGTTATTCTTGAGCAGGGGGT
>NW_007742472.1:1890-4342 GCF_000696425.1 Galeopterus variegatus
TAGGGACTTTTTACAGAGACCTTTAAAAACCACAGAATTATGTTATTCTTGAGCAGGGGGTGATTTGATTAGGTCAGTGAAAAAGAGAGTTCATACGGTTGTACAGTGATGTATTTATTTATGAAACAATGGTCTGTAGTTACGCTGCTTTGTTAGAAATAATTTAAAACATTTTGCATGCTAAGCATCATGAATACGTTGTCCGGATTCTTAGTAGCCTCCAAGGTAATAGTGGGGTTTTCCTGTGTGTTACTGATATTAAAATTGTTCTTTGTTCTTTGGTAGTAACCCACCTCCATTACTAAGTTTGTCCCGCTCAGGCTAATATGAGTGCTAGTTTGTAATCTTTGGATACGTAGTGGGGCACCATTCTTTCAGTGTCTAGATGTGACCTAAAGACACATTGGCAGGCAATGGGGAAAGCTGGCAAGGCGTGATGAATTTATCCTGGTTATTGTCCAGTCCCTCCCAGAAAGTTCCATCTTCCTGCTCTCCTCCTTTTCTCTCACTCACCCTTCCCTAACCCTCTCCCCACTCCCCCCGTTACTCTTTCACTCTGTCTTTGTTGCATTTAGAGAATGTTTTCCTAAAAGTAGAAGTTGTCCTGACCTGTCATTCCAGTTCCTGGACACCTGTCTTCAGTGTGATGCAGAAATTGGTCTGTTCTCTGATCAGATAGAATTATCCTTTATTTAAACAGCTGTTCCATATAGACAATGTACGTTACGAGACAATGCTGTTTAGCATTTGGAATCATTCCTGCTTCTTGAATTGGAAATGAGAATCAGCAAAAATTGCCATGCCACGGCAGCCCCAGCATTATTTCACAGTGTGTCCATAGGGAACGTATTTTTGGTAGCTGGAAAATATTACACAAGTAATGTTGCATACCAATTAGTTGTATTAAAATATATATTATGCACAGCTCTGTACTTCGGTTAGAAAGTTTCCTTGACAACATCATTTAACTTCTTACTGTTCTTTTCATGTTGGTAGTATAAATATCTAATATGTTTTTGTTCAAAACATCAATTAGGCTTCAGTATAATCTTTATTAATACAGATTTGTTATTACAAGAAGACCGCTGAGCTAAGATAATTTACACAGCAGGAACAATAAAATATCTTCCTTCTGTTTGGTTCTATCCCAGAATGCTTGGCTTTTTAATTCTTTTACAAAACACACTAAAACCTTCATGATGTCTTTTAAAATTGTAGTGAAATCTTTAAAACTTTGATAAGCAAAAGCATTATTTTCTCCCAAGGTAAACAAAATAGAAAGGCCCCAAATTGCAGGTAGATGGAAAAAGACACATGTTGATTACAGATCTCCTCTTTTAACATCTTTTGTTCTTTTTCTTCCTGTAGCCAGAACACCTCACTTCCTGCGGATTCAGAATGTGGAAGTGAACGCCGGCCAGTTTGCCACCTTCCAGTGCAGTGCCATTGGCAGGACCGTGGCAGGCGACAGGCTCTGGTTGCAGGTACAGCACCTCATCGAGTGAGAGTCCAGCAGGAAGAGTATGTTCCCCTGGAGGAGGGACCCAGAGAAAGAGTGTTATGTCACCATTGTAAGACTTTTCCTTCTTTATGAAAATGTGGCCAGAGGACTAAGCATTCTGGATAAGCTAATTATTTTTCTTCACACACCTTTTTTGAATTTCTATTTTTTTCCCCTTTGCTTTTCTTTAGCCATCTTGTTTAGAAGATCTGGTTGTCAAATTACCTTTAGAGCAGTATATTAAAGTACATAATATATAGTGCCCTTTCCCTACTATACTCTTGAGAAAACTCCAAAGAATCACATGCACAGACTTTATAGGCCTTTTTGTGATTTGAATTTCCTAGCAATGAGCTTAAGCTTAGAAATTAATAACACATCTTTTACTTTTAAGCATTTAAATTATACATTTTTGGTAGTATAATCATAATTTGTGTGATTTGTTTTGCAGTCTTTCAGATTCTTTCATATGTATTTTGTGTGGCATGTAGTTTCATGGATATGTCCTTGGTTCCAGGAATTCTGACAGAATGAGTAGAATTAAATTGCCTGTGTCCTCTATGCAGAAAGCCACCCACTTGTTTATGTGTAGGTTTTGTATTTTTTCCCTGGTAATATTCTCCAACTTCATTCTTGTTTCTTCCTTTTAAGCTTTAATCTTTTGGCTGCTCATTGTTTATCTTGACTGGTGCTAATTTTTCCCCTTTCTTTCCTTGGTTTGTTTTGTGTGGGTTTTTATTTTTTTATTTATCATTATACAATGTAATCAGTTTTCGTGGCTCTTTACCAATTCCTCCCCCCCCACCCCACCCTTTTTATTTATCATTATACAATGTAATCAGTTTTCGTGGCTCTTTACCAATTCCTCCCCCCCCTACCCCCCCCACCCCCCAGCAACCTCAGGTCTGTTCTCTTCTCTTTCAGAAAACATACATTTACTTATTTTTAGTT
>NW_007742472.1:4910-5668 GCF_000696425.1 Galeopterus variegatus
AGTGGACTTTTTTTATTCCCCCATTTCTGCAGAAAATGGAAGACAGCCAAATGTACTGCCCCAGGATTAGTCAACAATTGTCAGAGGGAGAGTGCATTCTGGAGAGGAGGCTCCTTAAATCCAGGGGTGTCCTCTGCACAGGATGCCCCACACTTCTGCCCAGTGCCACTCTTTTTTCATATCCTCCGTTCCTGTTAAGGCTTTCCTCATCAGGAAGGAGGAATGTGTGCAGAGGACTGAAATGACATGTTCCAAATTCATCTTTACTTTTTCCTTGTCTCTAAAAGTTCTGTAACTGCTGCTGTAAGAGCTTGTTGCAGCATGTGGAAACTGTGTTCAGTATTCAACTCTTTTTTTCTTTTCATCTCAACTTTTTTCTTTTTATCCCACTTCCAGTTTTAAATTTTTGATGTCAGGGATTCAGAATTATTTTCTCAGCTGGTGGTTGTTTGGTATTAAATGCAGTCAAGATTGGCTATTTGTGGCAATTAATGATGAGACAGACATATTTTATTGACATTTTCTACAAAGTATTAACTACCTTTTAAAAATGAAACTTTTTTTTCATCTTTGATTTATGTCTAGAAATCTTAATTATTCATGGAAAAATAGTTTGCTGCTGATATTTATGTTAATATTTCTTGAGAAGATACAATACAAGGTCTAAGCTCTTGTCTCGACAGAGTTGTCTTAGATATTCCTAAGAATTTACAGGTACATCGAGGACACAATTTGTTCTATGTGTTTTTGCAAATGTT
>NW_007742472.1:6290-8582 GCF_000696425.1 Galeopterus variegatus
TTCCTAAGAATTTACAGGTACATCGAGGACACAATTTGTTCTATGTGTTTTTGCAAATGTTGTGGACTTGGGATACTCCTGCTTGAACTTGAGCACTTATTTGGGGCTGGGAATCTTGAATTGCTTCCTATTACATTGGGAAGCTTTGTTTTAAAGAGAATTTGTCATGTCGTGTGGAGAAAGCTATTTGTTTTGAAAAAAGGGTCTAAATATAGATTTCTGAACTCTATCTCTACTACAGTATCACCTGGGATTTTTTTTTTTTAATGTCAAGTTTATTCCTAGATTTTGATTTAATTGGTCTGGGGTAGGGCCTTACATTTGCTATTTTATTAAGGGGGCCCCAGGTGATTCCAGGTTGTGCACGCAGAGTTGAAAATCATTAGTACAAAGCAAAACACAACACGTTTCAAATTCGAATAAAGAAGGCAGACATGCCATATGAGTGGTAGCCTCAATAGGACTCTCATGTTGAATTTCCCATGTACTAGGTCTCTGGGTTTTTCATTCTATTCCATTGTTTGTTTGTTTGTTTTAATCAATATACAATGTAGCTGATTTTCATGTCCCATTCTGTTAGGTTTGAATTCAGTGTTGATCATTGTTTTCACCATCAGTGCAAGTCTTTGCTTTCCCAGTGCCCCGCCTTTTCCTGCTCTTCTTGTCATCACGTCAGTGACTTCATGTTGCTCTGCAGCTTTTCACACCGCCCTGTCAAGAAGGGATGACAGAGATAGAGTTGTAGGACTTTGAACTTCTAAGTGAAATTTTGCTTGTCCTGGACTCAGGGTATTAACTCGGTTTGTGAATCTTTGTAATGTTAGAATAATTTAATGATTAAATAATTTTATTTTCCCTGGTTGCGTAGGTATATTGTGGGTAGATGTTTATTTTATTAATAGCTATGAAGTAAGACCAGTGCCCTTCACTTGCAAGGATGGTTTCTGTTTAACCTGTATTGATACGAAGTGGCTTCGAGTGGTGTGAGGATTCCCAGCAGATGGTGGTTTTCCAGAACTGCTCCTGCGTTCTTGCCCAATAACCCAGCCCTTCACCTCAGGCCATTCTTTAGAATTTGTGGGAGAAGCAAGCCTGTACTCATGGCCCAGATCTGTCTAATCCAGAGGTATAATACTCTTATGCTGTAACAGTTTCAAAAATGCTTTTTTGCATGTAAACTCACTTGTGTCCTCAACATAATTCTGAGATCCAGGCAGAAAATTAAAGAGAAAAAATTATTTTTAGGTTTTTTTGTGATTTTAATCTCTCCAAGAATAAGTCAAGATTTAGAAATTAATAATACAGCTTTTACTTGTGGGGGACATCGATGTTTTCAAGTATGGTCATTTACAATAATTTTTGTTAACTTGCATCACAATCCTCTGAGTCCCACTGTAGGCATTTTGCAGTTTCATGGTGTTGTGTCTGTCTTAGAGATGTAGAGTTGGAGGTTCAGGAGTGTGCTGGGTCATAAAGGTAAATGGCATAGTTGGGAGTAGTCCAGCCCTGTTTCTTTACTTTTACTTCTCCGTTGGTTAATTACGCTATGCTGTGCTGTCTTCTTGTGTCTGGAAGGTAGGTGGGTAGGCAATAAACACTTAGCACTTTGTTAGAAGATTTTGGACGTGACCGGCACTACAGGATAAACATCAAGGAGCCATCCTGCCCACAGAAAAAATGTCCATATGTATTACATGTACACACTGATCCACACCCATAAAAAATGGCCAAGGTTTTGATTATTTAAGATAGAGATTATGGGCTGGCCCCATGGCGCACTCGAGAGAGTGCGGCGCTGGGAGCGCAGCGATGCTCCCGCCACGGGTTCGGATCCTATATAGGAATGGCCGGTGCGCTCACTGGCTGAGCGCGGTGTGGGCGACACCACACCAAGGGTTGTGATCCCCTTACCGGTCACGAAAAAGACAAAAAAAAAAAANAAAAAAAAAAAAGATAGAGATTATTATAATCCCTGTCAGAGTATTTCACAAAAACACAGCATAAATAAATCTGATGATGACACTAATGAAGAAATGTTTATGATTAACAGATGTGTCCCATCTGCTTGTATTTTCTCTGTCTCATCTGGGGGCCACACAGGTTATTGCCAAAGTGGGATCATTTTTTCTAGAATACAGAACATCAAAATAAAACCCAGTACATGAGCATTTTTCATTATATCTGCAAAGTACTTAAAACACCTTCCAGACAATCAACAGTAGGAAGACAGCGTCTGTAGAATGGTTTTCTTGTAGTACAAAACCGATATGCAATAAAATCCTTGAGGACACT
>NW_007742472.1:10098-11275 GCF_000696425.1 Galeopterus variegatus
ACCCTCGGACGGGAGCACCGCCGCGCTTCCCAAGCGGCGCACTATCCAGTGCGCCACCGGGCCGGCCCATAACTTCTGCTTTTTAATTCATTTCTGATCATTGTGGAGACTCCTTCATTCCTCACCCTTCTTACTTGTAGCTAACACAACATACTCAGAATGGGTGGTAAACGAAAAGGTTGAGCCTCCAGGACAAATGGCAGGAGGCACGAGGCAGTGCAGATGTCCTTTCCACAGTGGTTGAGTGAGAACTTTGGTCTGGCCAGGGATTGATGTCTGCCTGTTGAGTGAATAGCAGCTGGTAATGGAAACGTGGAAGATAGCCATTTTCTCTTGATAGGTCTTAGAGGTCCCCACCATTTTTAAATGGCTTACTTTTTAGAATTATATAATTATGTAACCTCCAAATTTGGAACAACCTTCCAATTAAATTCGTAATATTATTACTGAGAAAACAGGAGCCCAGCAAAGGGATGAAACTTTAGCACAGTCATATGTGTGATTTTTATATTTGTTATAAATAACTCCATTTTATTAGTGAAAATCAGCTATACATGTATAATATATTTATGTATGTATATATTTATACTTATGTCTAAATATTTTTATTTACAAATTCGTGCATTTTATCATTTTTTCTTTACTGACTGACCTTGCATTTCAAATAATATTAGCCTTTTAACTAGATATTCTCAGATTTACTCTGAAAATAACTGTTAGCTTTAGAACTTTAGAATCTGTAAATAGCACAATGTATTTGAGAATTTATTCTTTTGCAAACAGAGCTTGATGTTTATCATAAGTAAGCCATCAGAATAGCGTTTTAAAATGATGTCATAGTGGGGCCGGCCCGGTGGCGCACTGCTGCAGTGCGCCTCTATGGAGCGCGGCGGCGCTCCTGCCAAGGGTTTGGATCCCACATACAGACCAGCCGCTCACTGGCTGAGCGAGGTGCAGGCACAACACCGAGGGTTGCGATCCCGTTGCCGGTCCCGGTCCGGTGCGGGCGCGACACTAAGGGTTGCGATCCGTTGCCGGTCACGAAAAAAGACAAAGGAAAAAAAAAAAATGATGTCATAGTGTACATGAATTCATAGAAACAGTAAAGGAAATTGGATGGTGTTACTGTGAAGAACTAAATTAGTACTTAGTACAACTCGGCACCTAGAATGCTACC
>NW_007742472.1:11866-12574 GCF_000696425.1 Galeopterus variegatus
ATGGTGTTACTGTGAAGAACTAAATTAGTACTTAGTACAACTCGGCACCTAGAATGCTACCTGTCACAGAGCAAAAGCTCAGCGAATACCTACTAATGCCTGGGCTTACTAACTACCAGAACAAAGTGTGTGTCTCCTCCAGGTGAGCCTCAAAGGCAGGTTTGTAGTTGGAACAGGAAAACAGGCATAAAGGAAAGCCTTTCTGTCCTTCCAGGATGCTTGCTTTAGACTTATAGTTCCTGTCCAGAGGGATGGTCTTAGATGAGAGGAGCGATACATAGAATCTGGCAGTATCTCTTCTGCTGTTTTAGAATATATAGCAAATACCATTCAGAGTTGCAAAAACTGATTAATAAAAACAGACATATGTTAAAATAATTTTAGAAGTGAATATGGTCAATATATCATCTTTCCCAAAACTTCATTTCTTATACCCTTGCCCTAGGCTTTCTTATTCTCTGTTTTAAAACTTTTGTTTAAAATTCCCCCTTTTAAAAAAGTTTCTTGCCATAGCACCTCAGTTAAAAGTGATGGACTATACCTTTAATAAGGAAACTTCATTTGGGTTCGCACCATAGCAACACCTGTGTCACACGCAGTAATTGATGAGTGAAACCCACCCCTTCTTTTTGAAAGGAATGTGATTCATTATGAGCTCTTAATTTGAGGAGCTTCATTTTCTTAAAAAAACAAAACAAAACAAAAAAC
>NW_007742472.1:13295-15870 GCF_000696425.1 Galeopterus variegatus
ATTATGAGCTCTTAATTTGAGGAGCTTCATTTTCTTAAAAAAACAAAACAAAACAAAAAACCTCACTTTTTAGAGTTAAAACTTTTTTAGCCATTGGCCTAAAGATAGATTTTTTTTTTTGAGAGTTTTTACTTATCTGGTTATTAGCTACTCAATTGTGAAAGAAGTATTTCTCACCAGTCTAATAAATTTCTCACTTTCCTTTTCTGAGCTCAGATAATTTGAGACCTTTTTTTTTTTCTGATGAGAGAAAAAGGGAAGTCTTGAGAATTTTGTAACTTAAAATTATTCTCATAAGAATAGCTTCTCTGACCTATTATAGAATTTGGCTTGTGAATGAAAAAAATTGTAAATTGTATGAGTAGTATTTACATTACTAACTTCAACAGATGTGTTTGAAATAAAATAATAACAATTACATTTGCTGAGCACTGCTTTGTGCTAGGCACTCTGCTAGGTGATGTTCAGGCATTTTTTTCATTGATCCCTATGAGAACTTTATTATATTTCCATTTACAAAAGAAAAATGTGCGGCTCAGGAAGTCAATGATTTTTTTCCTAAGCGTATTACTAGTAACCAGATCTGAGATTTGAATCCAGGCTGTCTGTGTTCAGAATCCATGAGTTTAACCATACCGCCTTCCTGAGTAGTACAGAGAAAGACCTAGACATTTCCTCAGTGTTCATAAATAGCATGTATTAATTTAAATGATAGCTTTTATTAGAATTTAAAATCAGAATTGTATTTGTGTGTGTGCAGTGTTGCCTTGGATTTTTTCTTTTTTTCTTTCCTTTTTTGTCTTTTTTCGTGACCGGCAACGGATCGCAACCCTCAGTGTCGCGCCCGTACCGGACCGGGACCGGCAACGGGATCGCAACCCTCGGCGTTGCGTCCGCACCTCACTCAGCCAGTGAGCGGCTGGTCTGTATGTGGGATCCAAACCCTCGGTAGCAGTGCGCCACCGGGCCAGCCCTTGCCTTGGATTTTATGTGAAGGGATACGTGCATGTGGTCAGCCTTTCCTGGTGGCTTTTAGCTTCATTTATAGATTGTGAGGGGGAAAAAAAAAATCACAACTGTATATCAGAACAATTTTGTTATTATGTATAAAAGCCACAAAATGATTTGAAAAGAAGTAAAATTGTGGGGTTTTTGGCAGCTTAACTTGGGTATTTTACACCATATATATTAAAGCATAAATTTAATATCACTTAACCATCATGGAAAATACCAGGAATGCACAAAGACGACTGTCTTCAGTTGCTATAGGAACCACTTGCTGTCTAAAATTTTGAGTGGTTAAAATCATATCCATTATTGTTTTAGTCGGTTAAAGATCTGTATCTATCTATCTATCTATATATATAAAATGTAATACTGAACAGTCAAGACTGAAACCACTGCAAGCCTTCAAGTGTATACCATGTGTTTTCACTTAGCATGATTTTAGATTATCTTAATTTAAAGGTAAAGATTTATTTTATATTGATAAAACACAATGGCATGTCTAGGGAGATCTTGGAAGAAATTGATTAGTCAATTTTACTTTGTGATTTTATCTAACTCATTCAAATGTAGGCTGCAGCAGGCAAAGCTAGGGTAGCCTTCGGAGAGCATTCTGCACAGCAATCTCAGGGTTTCAAAACCTGGCCAGGGTTTGAAATTGGACTTTGAAAACTGCAGGTCAGGATGGTTCCATCTGGAGGGCAGACGAGAAAGGCATCAGCCCCTCATCTTAAGGACTGCTTCCTTTGGATCCATGAGCCATAAATCCTGTGAAAGCCTTTCTTCTGTTTCTTCTCTCATATCCACCAGAGGGGTCATTTGTTTATCTTGCTTCCAAGTATTCGAGGCCGTCCTATAAGAAGGGAAGGCAGAGGTGGCCCTGGCACTGGGATTCCTGGGAGCGAGAACTGCAAGTACTAAGACTCTTTTTCTCTTCTGCCTCCTTTTAGCCATTCCACGCCTTGGAGTGAGGGGCCCGGGGAATTTGGACACTGATAAAGTCTCTAGCCTTTTCCTCTTCTGTCTCTTCTTTTTGGAAGGGGTGGGCAAGTGGAAAGAGTTTTAGCTAGAAGGTTTATGTATCTGTTTTAGGTGGCCCTGAAAGTCCTAGATTTTCAGTCTGGTAATCTGTAATTATGTACCTGGAAAAGAGAGAGGAAGGTTTACTAGGTTCTTCCTTGAGATAAAAAGAAAATTTGAGAACTTTTGATGTGTTTTAATTTTGAAAATGTTTTTAGGGACCATAGACATGGAGTGGGAAACAAACCATGCTGCTTGTATTCCTTGCGTGACACAGTTTGGGCCAAGGCTGTAGACATCTGTGACTGGCACGTTCTGGCAGCGAGGCAGTTCTAACAGAGGATGAATGTATTAGGCCGTTTCTGTTGCTTATAACAAAATACCTGGAAGTGGATAATTTGTAAGAAAACAAAATTTATTGCTTACAGTTTTAGATGCTGGGAAGTCCAAAGTCCAGGGAACATATCTGGTGAGGGTCTTCTTTGGTGGTGACTTTACAGCAACTCAGGGGTCTCACATGGCAGAAAATGGTGTAGCAGAGAGAGAGAGA
>NW_007742472.1:16648-20105 GCF_000696425.1 Galeopterus variegatus
AAAGCCCTCAGAACCACACCCATGACCACCATTATTAATCCATTCACTATGGCATGGTCCTCAGAATCTAATCAACTCTTCAAGGCCCCACCTTTCAATTATCATAATAGGATTTCCCACCATCCACAGTTACAGTGGGGATTAAGCTTCAGTGACTTTGCGGGGACATTCAATCCACTGCAATGAAGTTTGAAGTCATAAAGCAGATCCTTATTCTCTTCTGCATCTCTTCTACTTATAAATTGCCATCCTTCATTCCCTTCATTCAAAGGAAGAGGAATTGGCTGTTGTCCAACTGTAAGTGTAGTTTGTCTCTATTAAAAGAACTGATGTTTGGGCCGACCCTGTGGCACACTCGGGAGAGTGCGGCGCTGGGAGCACAGCAGCGCTCCCGCCATGGGTTCGGATCCTATATAGGGAAGGCCAGTTGCGATCCCCTTACCGGTCACAAAAAAAAAAAAAAAAGAACTGATGTTCACTAAGCACAAAGGACAAGTGACAAATTAATGGCGTTTCAATTTATTCTTATAGTTTAGAAGCCAATTATTGCCTTTATTTAAGAAAATATATTATATACTTTCTATATCTAGGTATATGATTATTAGTTATGCAAATGTTGCTGCAGAATAGGGCTGCTACCATGTGGATATGGCTCCCCTTTGCTAAACAGCATCTTTTCTTCTATTGTGGTGGTACCTTTGCCATATAAATGGCCCAGTTGTTTTACAGAAAGTGACTGACACCTAGATAAACTGGTTCGTTGATTCATATAGCATTGGGGTATTGATAGGCCAGCTTCAAAACCATCTGTTTTCCTGAGAAAATAATTGTGGTTAAAATAATCATTCAAATATATATTTCCTTTGAAGAAAGGTTTTTATTTTTTTACTTTTAGTATAAAAGTGGTAAACTCAAGTAGAGTTAGAATAGTACAATGAAGTTGATATACTCAAGCTCCTGCTTCAGCAGCTAACAATATGTGGCCAAATGCCTCATCTGTGTTTTCACCTGCTCTCTGATCATATTTGAAGCAACCTCAGTCATCTTATCATTTTTACTGTAGATGTTTCTCTTCTCTAAAACAGAAGTCAGCACAATTTTTCTGTAAAGAGGCAGCTAGTACATTTTGCAGGACTCGTGGTCACAGCTACTCAGCTCTACCATTGTCGCAGCAAAGCAGCCACAGGTAGTACCCAAGTGAATGAGTGTGGCTGTGTTCAATATGACTTTATTTATGGACATTGACATTTGAATTTCATGTACTTTTCATTGTCACAAAATGTTACTCTATTGATTTTTTTCAACCATTTAAAAATGTAAAGACCATTCTTAGCTTTCGAGCTGTGCAAAACAGGTGGCAGGCTGAATTTAACATCAGGCCCCTGCTGTAAAAGACAAGAGCCCTTAAAAAACCCAACGTAATCACTAGATAAGCCCTAGAAAAATAATCGGTGCTCAGATTTCTTTGACTGTCTTATAACTTTATTTCTTCTAGCAGTTTGTTTCAATTGTGATTGCAGTAATGGTTACACTTTGCAATTGGATGATGAATGAGTCTCTTAAGTCCTTGTTATCTTTAGGCTTTGCATCCATCCTTCCCTCCCATTTTGTGGTCATTGTTTCTGTTGTTGAAACTGTTTGCCTGTGGTTTCTTATGTGTGGGGTTTTGCTTATTGACTTCCTCTCACGTTTTCTGACCATTGTGTTTCTAGCAAATTTTGTCTGTTTTTGTGATGTTGTCAGCCACTGATGATTGTTGCCTAGGTTCATTAATTCATTAGGGGTTGCAGAGTGGTCCAATTCTATCAGTCCTTCTTTATTTAGTAGCTTGAGTACTTCTGGAAAGGAAGGCTGTCCCATATCAACTACTTCATTACTTTGATATACACGTACAAGTAATAATAAAGGGAAAATGATTTAAATGTTTGATGTTTTGTCTTCTATTTCAACACATTTTCAAAATAATGAGGTGGCTTACTGGTGTTACCTGAAAGTGACCATGGTGGTGGTTATTGTTGTCGTCGTCGTCATCATCATCATCATCATCAACTTGTGGATTTAAATACATGATGTGTTTCAGTCTGTCGCACTTGCTATCTTTATTGCTGCTCAGATCCCACCCTGCTCCACCTGTACATATGGCTTCTTTGCTTTTTGGTGTGACAGCATGTTCTAGGCTTATATTTTTCATTTTCTACTTCAGACCCAGAATTGGCCGTTTCTCCTTAAAGAGTCCTGGTTCTTTTTCAGTGGGAAAGATAATAAGAAATTACAATTTGAGCGTAGAGGTACTCATTACTACTGTTTATTGTTTTTAGATCTTTCTACTGGACAGAGCTAGGATATATATGTACGTACACATATTCACATTTAAAGATAAAATATGCCCTCAGCTCATGCTGACAGTTCAAATTCAAATTCTAAACTATAGGGGTTTTAACCTCTTTTATCTTACATCTTTATTTTCTGTTAACTATGTTTTCGGAAAGAGTTGTATATTTTAATGCATAGTGGTTGGGGCAAGCGATGTTCTCAGCCAGCCGTGTTGATGACAGCACAGATCCTGCCATTCTCCCTTTATTAAAGTGCTGTAATTACAGTTTTGAAATAAACAGGCTTGAGCCCTAGCCTTGCAAACCCAAACCTGTAACCTAACAAAATATTAGTCAGTGCTGGGCTCCTTAGTTGATGTGGTTGAGTTAATCCAGTCAACAGTTGGGTATTTGATTTTAATACTAAGATCTTCTAATTTCTTTGTATTTCTAATTACTGCATTTATTATGTATATCTTATATTACTTGATGAACGTCTAAATAAAATTTAAACATAGGTTTGTTAAATAATGTTATTCAGATATTACAAATATGTAATGAAATGAATTATGTCTGAATAACAGAATGAAGTTCTAAATTTCCATAATCAAATTTTTTTTGAACATGCCTATAAGATATTCAAATAATATGATATTACTTTGGGTGTCTGTATATTACTTTGGCTATCTGTACATTCATTAGCCAATTAAAGTATACTTATCAATACACAGTAATAGTATATGATGATGTAACAAATTCTGGTTCTAGTATTCCAAATTGATAAACATTTATGCTAGCTTGGTTATGGTCCAGAATCCAAAGGCCAGCCCTATCTTATTTATTAAAATAAAAAACATGGGCTCTATAAAATAGATTTGTGGAGGTATTCAGTTGATATTGGATTTAGATTACATAAGATGTTTCAACAGTTATTCCGGCCCTGCTTCTGTTCTGTTCTCGGTGGTGAGAACTTCAGTCAGTATCTTACAAATGGGTGTCTTTGAGAGCAGAATGATGCAGACTGTTTTCACTCCTGAGGCAATGAGACTGCAGTTTAATCCCCACCGTGTGGCTGAGGAAGGGGGACTGAGGAAGGGGGACTGGCTCACATCTTCTCTAAGCTTGTGCACTGAGAGCAGCTCCAG
>NW_007742472.1:20899-21603 GCF_000696425.1 Galeopterus variegatus
TGAGGAAGGAGGACTGAGGAAGGGGGACTGGCTCACATCTTCTCTAAGCTTGTGCACTGAGAGCAGCTCCAGAATGCCTCAGATTGATTAATTTGCTGCAAGTGCTGCTAACTTCCCAGACCTCAATTTCTTTCAATCATTGCTCTGATTATTGCGAAACTATTTCTGAAAGACTTAATATGTACCTTTTTGCTGGTAAATTACTGCTCATTTAGAAGTCCTAGAGTAAGTCCATTGCATAAAGAAGGTTGTAACTCTAATTTAAATAACTATCAGTACTTTTCTCCAGCTTGCGCAAATTGAAATACGTGCAGGTTTAAAGATACTCTTGCTTTTATAAAGAGCTGTAGTTAACCCAGTAAGATAATTTCCTCTCAGGCATGGCCATTATTATTGTTTCATTAAGTTAACAAAAGACGTGTCAGCAATCTCTTTCACCACCTTGGACATTCAGTTGCCGTGCTTTGCATCAGGTCTGAGGTTTTTGTCCCCAGCAGTTGGGTCCTAGGCCATCTCTCCCAGAGAACCCTCATATTGTAAAGAACTATCTAGGTGCCAACTCTCAGTCATTTTTTCATAATTACTCTGTTGCGCTGTTAAGAATGTAGAGCTCCAGTGCTTGGCAGGACTCTCTCTTTCTAATTCTGTGAAAATTGGGAGAAATCTGACTGACAAATTTGCTGTCTCTGCCCAATGCACATTCC
>NW_007742473.1:0-381 GCF_000696425.1 Galeopterus variegatus
GGCCTGCTTTCACTTCCATCCCTAAACCTCCTTGGTTCCTCTGGGAGCTTTCGGGGCTGGTGTTTCCTTTGCAGAAGTCACCCCTGCAGCCCTCAACAGTGGAAGCCCACGGGGGAAGTTTCAGGAGACTGAGCGCCCAGGCTGTCCCCACCCACCCGATTTGAAGGGCGTCCAGCAGAGCTAGGGAGATGGCCCCTCGCTTGCTCGCACCGAACAGTGGCGTGACCTGGGGCAGGTCAAGTCTCTTCTGCAGCCCCGTTCCTGTCCCCTGGCAAGTCAGAGGGGGCGATCGAAATCATGACTCAGTAGAGAGTTAATTAAAGCATAAGGAAAGGTGTCCACTATAGATCAGGGGGGTGGAAGAACAGGTTACAAAAAGAT
>NW_007742473.1:5632-6875 GCF_000696425.1 Galeopterus variegatus
AGGTCTTGATGGAAATAGCTGGTAGAGGGGGAAGTGGCAGGGCTTCTAAGACTTCTGTCACACCTCTTCTGAGGCTGGGCTACTGTCTTGGGAAACCTTCCCCCTTCCAAGCTCCAAATGGTCAAGCAGCAGTTCACAAACAAGCTTATTCTGGAGGGAGAGGATCATCTTTCTACCCCCAAAGCACTGAAAGTTCCACCGTCCGGTGTGGCTGGGACAAGAGCCCTGGGCGACTCTATGCTGTGTGGTGGAGGCAGGGCAAGGTGGACCAGACACTGAGTGACCCTGTCATAGTTCTGACTTGGTCCCAACACCCTGAGGCTTCCTCCCCAACAAGGCATCCCTCTGCTCCAGCCCTGGAGCAGGCCACGGGAGCCACAGCCACCTGCCAGCTTTATTCTGGAAAGATTCTCTGCCAGGAAAAGGGCACAGAGCAGGGCTTGTTCTCACTGTCCATAACCTCCCGGAGCCACAGACATCTGCCCGTCCCTGTGAGCCACCTGCTATGGCCAAGGCATGGAACTCTAGCGGTCTTCTGGGGGAGAGGAGTGTTCCCTGGTCATACACGCCCTTTCATTCTTGGTTTTGTCCAAAGGATCTGAAACCTAGTGATCACCAGAATCCTAGGGAACCACTTACCATGCCAATTCCCAGGCCTAAGTCTCCCAGAGTCAATTTTAAGAGATCTGGGCCAGGCTCAGAAACCTGCATTTTTAACAGGCCCCTCAGGCTGCAAGGCAAGTGGTCAGAAAACCTTTATTTAGAGAGCTCGAAATCATTTTCCTAGTCCTTAGTGACAAGAGGAGTAGCATGGTGGCAAAGCAACAGGCTCACTCTGCAGCCTAATCTGCCTCCCCGACTAACTGGGAATCCGTGAGGAGATCACCTCCCTAAGGTTTCCTTATGTTTAAAATATAGATAATAAAAGAATCAACCTCATAGGTAAAGTTTTAACAAGAAGATGAATATAAGTATTGAGTTTGGGAATTGACGAACTAAACAGCCACTTTATTAACAGGACTTACTCTGGCAAAGGGTAGGCTGCTTTATGTCTTTGGGTACATATTGCTCTCATTTATGTATTTAGAATAAATTTTGCCAGTGTGTATTTGGGTAAGTGAGCCTTGAGAAATGGAGACCCCCTAATGCCAATGGAGACCCCCTTGTTGTATCCTCTTCCTTGTCAACACCCCTTTCCTGCCCCAAACATAGAAACCCTCCCCCAGCGACCTTCACCCCGTCC
>NW_007742473.1:7619-9564 GCF_000696425.1 Galeopterus variegatus
CTTTATTAACAGGACTTACTCTGGCAAAGGGTAGGCTGCTTTATGTCTTTGGGTACATATTACTCTCATTTATGTATTTAGAATAAATTTTGCCATACAGGGAATCATGCAAAGCTTCCATTTCTTTGTGATTCACCAGTGTGTATTTGGGTAAGTGAGCCTTGAGAAATGGAGACCCCCTAATGCCAATGGAGACCCCCTTGTTGTATCCTCTTCCTCGTCAACACCCCTTTCCTGCCCCAAACATAGAAACCCTCCCCCAGCGACCTTCACCCCGTCCTGCTGTAGGTGGGAGGAGGGAGGGGGTGAGGGAGCTTCTCCAGTTCAGCAGCTCTGCCTCAGAGCTCTCCCCTGGGTTGGAGAAAATGAATATAAATGCAGATGGCAAACCAGGAAAGGGCGACAAACTGGAGGCCACGTTCCTTGTCCCTCACAGAAAGAGTAAAGTCACCTGGCCCAGGAGGTTGAGTGGGTGNACGAACATGCATGTGCACAAACACACACACACATGCACATGCATGCACATGCGCACACACGCGCCCCCTTCCCCAGGGTCCCCCTGCCTGTCACATGTTCCTCTGTGGCTCAGCATCCGCTGGGTGGAGCAAGCCCATGTTCCTGCCCCACCTGAGCTCTCTGATGGCAGGAGGGAGAGCATGTTGGTCATTCCCACAAGTTCCTTCTGCTGCCCTCTATTCTGTGGAAACTCTTTACACCCCCACCGAATACCCTGAGAGCCTCATTTTCTTTCTCTGAATTATTGCTTTGAGATGCCATTTTGTTCTGAGACCTTTTCAACCATTTCATGGAGGTTAGAGCTGAAAATACCCTAAAGGATGATAACAAATAACAGCTGCCACTGCTAAGGCCAGCTGCGTGCCAGGTGTGTTCTCAGAACTGTCCCACTGAATTCCCACACAGCACTAAGAGGGGAGTCTGATGCCATCTCCACTCTGTAGATGAGGAAACTGAGGCCCAGACAAGCTAAGCAGCTTGCCCAAGGTCACACAGCTGGGGAGCAGTGAGCACAGGGCCCAGGGTCCCCAATACTTTTATACAGTGCCTCGGCCACAGAAATGTGTTAATTTCTTTCAGAATAACAAGGAAAACAGTGGATTTTTAGGTTGAAGAAAATTATAAATTATTTCTTTATAATTTATATATTTATATATTTTAATTTATATATTTATATATTTAAATGAAAATTTAATTTATAATTTATATATTTATGAGTTAAAATTATAAATATATAATATTAATATGTTGTTATTATGCAAACATAGTTATGAAATATAATTTTAAAACTTTTTTTATGGAGGAACAAACTTGGATGGGAAAAGTACCTAGGGCCCACGAAAGTCATAATGGGTCCTGGTGGGGTCAGAATTCAAATCCAAAGTTCAAGCTCTGTCTAGTTTAGTCTAACCCATGTTACAAGTGAGGACAGTAAGGTCCAAGGCTATACCACAAATGGGTGGCAGAGAATGCAGGTTTCCAGTGGCCCAACCATCATACCCCGTGGTCTGACTATACCTCCTAGTTAGGCCCTTCAGGAAACTTCTCTTCAGTCAAAAGGGGAACCTAGAAATAGAATGGACACAGGGCCAGACGCCCCAGGAAGGGGCCACAAGCCAGTCAACAAGCCATCCTGCACCTGGGCTTCACACTCTCAGCAGTGGGGGAGCCGGACCAGGGAGCCCACACCACGCCCTCTCTAGAATACATACAGCCCACCCTTCACACACACACACACACACACACACACACACACACACACACACACATCTGTCCCAGAGTAACAGTCATTCCCCAGAGTTAATATTTGTAAAGGATTTAGATCAGCCCTGTCCAACAGGAATACAATGTGAGCCAGTGTGTAATTTGAAAAAAATCTAGTAGCCATATATTTTTTTTTTTTTTTGTCTTTTGTCTTTTTTCCGTGTCC
>NW_007742473.1:9954-21600 GCF_000696425.1 Galeopterus variegatus
CACATCTGTCCCAGAGTAACAGTCATTCCCCAGAGTTAATATTTGTAAAGGATTTAGATCAGCCCTGTCCAACAGGAATACAATGTGAGCCAGTGTGTAATTTGAAAAAAATCTAGTAGCCATATATTTTTTTTTTTTTTTGTCTTTTGTCTTTTTTCCGTGTCCAGCAATGGATCGCAACCCTCAGTGTTGCCCCCGTACCGGACCGGGGACCGGCAACGGGATCGCAAGCCTCGGTGTTGCTCCCGCGCCTCGCTCAGCCAGTGAGCGGGAACCTGTCTGTATATGGGATCAGAACCCTCGGACGGGAGCGCCGCCGCGCTTCACAAGCGGCTCACTATCCAGTGCGCCACCGGGCCGGCCCTAGTAGCCATATTTTTAAAAGTAAAAACAAACAAGTGAAGTTAATTTTAATATATTTTCTTTAACCCAGAGATGAGCACACTACAGCCTGTGGGTCAAATCTGGCCCACCATCTTTTTTTTTTAACAACGTCTTATTGGAATTCAGCCATGCCCATTTGCTTATGTGTGTTTTGTGGCTGCTTTTGTACCACAAGGACAGAGATGAGTGGTTGTGCAATTGAGACCAGATAGCCCACAAAACCGAAAATATTTACTATCCAGTCCTTTACAGAAAAAGTTCGTGAACCCCTGATTTAACCCAATCCATCCGAGTTGGTTGTTTCAACATGGAAGTCAATATAACAAGTGTTAATGAGATATTTTACATTTTTACAGTCAATCTCCAAAATTCAATGTGTCATTTATACTTAGAGTGTGTCTCAACTTGGATAAGACACATTTCAAGTGCACACATGTGGCTCATGGCCAATGAATCAGACAGCACAGGCTTAGAACAATGCCTGCAAATGTCATACAGGTGTTCATTCGGTACATGCATAACTCAGTCCCCCACCAGCCCTTCTTAACTGGCTTCCCAGAGAACATGAAGCCTGAATATCCTACGGCAGCCACTATTCTTAACGAATCAACTCCTTTCCCATGCCTTTAGAATGATGCTAGCTACCTAGTACCATCTCTAGGAGATCTGAGAAAATAGTCACTGGAATCATTGAGAAAAACAGAGGCTGACAAAAGGATGGCCCAATATCTTCATTTCCTTGGGGACTGAACCCTATCGCCTTAGTTCCTCCAAGTCATAAAAGTAGCCATAAAAAAATCCAGTAATTCCTGTTATCTACAGGCTTTATAAGTCAGCAGAGCTGGGGAGGTGGCCAGGATCCTGCACTCTAAGCCCTGAAGCCACCAGAGCACCAGGATGATGAAGACTGTGGTCTCCCTGCTGCTCCTCCTCTCCATCCAGGGCACCCTGGCTCTGAGGATCTGCTCCTTCAATGCGAAGTGCTCTATGGGAAGCCCGAAGGGAAGACGGAATCCCATGGATGTCCTTGTGAGGGTGAGCACCCTTTCCTGGCAGTAGGACCCCGGACACCCCTCACCCCCTCTCTCCTGACTTCAGACTTTGAGAGACTTAGGAGGAATTTAACTAAAGGGAGCCTTTAGGATGAAAGTAGCAGCTGGCTTGGAATTTTGTAACAATAAGAACAGCAAGAATTACAATAACCACTTCACCTCTCTAGGCCTCTGAGTGAGAGCTTATAAACATCAGTGATTTTTATAGTCTTCACTGCCTTTTCTGTATTTTCCTTATTCTCTAAAATGAGTAATATTATTTTTATTATTAGAAAATTGTGACAAATTTGTTTTTTAAGAATTGAATAGGAAACGTATTCCCATTTTTCTTATAATACCATGGGAAAGATTTAAAAGGAAGACACATTTAATCTGCATGAATTTAGGTCAGCTGGTTCCAGTGTGGTCCTCCCTCGCTCCCTCCCCCTGCCTGTTACTCATGCCAGATGCTGAGCCAGGCACTCATGCCGGATGCTGAGCCAGGAGCTTCAGATGAAGATTGAATAAAGCAAGGCCTAGCATGTTGTCTGGCACACAGCAGGCCCATGATAAAATTTTGTTCAATGGGAGAACAAATGGATGGACAGATGGGTGGGAGGATGGATGGACAGATGGATGAAGGCCAACTGGTTAAAGTTATAGGTTCCATCCCCAGCAGAATTCTGGTCATGGGATCTTGAGCCATTGCCCATTGCAGCGCATATTCTCATCTACAGGAAATATTCCCAGAAGAATCTGCCCAAGGGAAGTAGAAATCACTAACTGCTAGAGATGCAGGGCTCAGAAGTGCTGTTCCACAAGAAAAGTTGTAAACAGGAAATCTGGAGGCCGAACCCTCTATTAGGAAAAGCCAGCCTGAACCATGGTCCGTATCTGTCTTGCACAGATGGGTCACACCCAAAAAAGGGACCTTGGTCATTGAGAAGGAACAGTCACAAAGACGTGCTGGTTTCCTCGGTTGATGAGTGCAGTGGTCAGGAAGGAGCTCTGCAGTGTAGATGTCCCTTCATCCCCTATTCACTCGGTTGTCAAATTACTAAACCCCACCGAGCTGCAGAGTCCCAGCTATACAATGGGCATGGGAAGGGAACCGGCTCCAAGCATGATCATGAACACACGGTCAGTCAGTGATAAGACCGACCTCTTCTCAGCCCTCACTATGTGCCAGGCACCATACTAGGCACGTTATACGAGAGTACTTCAAAAGTTCATGGAAAGATTCATGCTATCTTTTAATTCTGCTTTTCCACAAGCGTTTTGAAGTTCCCTTGTACAAGACAAGTCACTTGACTTACATCAGATAAGTTATAACAGAACTTGTCATGTCCTAATCAACTTTGCCCATCACTTCCTCCCCACAATTTCTTCCTCTTCAAGCAGGTCTTTTTAATACTTTGATTTTTTAAAATTACGAGTATAATTTTTAAAAATTACAAATAATAAAATAGTTTTAATAAGTTAAAAATAGTTTATGGACTATATTGCAAATGTATAAACATATAAAGAAGGAAAAAATTCACCCATTCTCCTGTCACTTAAAGGTAACCGTTGTTGGCATCTGGGCACTTTTCTCACAGGCATTTTTCTATGCAGATATACACACGAGTCTGCGTCTATTTCAGCACGTTCACCACCATATATCATCAGTCTCGTATTCTGCTTTTACATTAGAAATATTTCCCATTATGTCAATATTCTTTAAATCATGACTTGCAATGCTGTAGAATGCCCTATCCCATGTTTGCAACATTCTTCATTGAATACTTTCCTATTTGTGGATACTTAGATTGTTTCCAGTTTTTTTCTTGCAATTGCATCTTCCTCTTAGATCTGTACAAGTAATAATGATGATTTACCACCTGTCTCCTGCATAGTTGACACTGGTCTAAGTACCCACTTAATCCTCCAGCAACCCTGTGAGGGATTGACTGTTACCATCCCACTTTATGGATGAGGAAACTGAGGTGCTTACAATGGAAGACATTCTTCAAAGTGGGAAAATGCATCAAAGGGTACATACATTCCAAAGTGCCTTCCAGAAAGCTCTGGCAGTCAGGAGTGACTAAATCAGCAGGCTGGCTTGGCCAGTGACACCCAGCTCCCTGGCGAGCCCTGTGAGGCTGATGCCATGGCTTTTAGGGTTGTCGATAGAAGGATCCAGACTCCAGACATAGTCCTCCTCCTCAGTCACATTCCTCTTCAGTGAATCCCAGCCTGGAGCAGCTTCCTAAAGGCTGAGCCCTGGTCCCAGGGGCAGTGGATGCTGATATATATTCCCACTCCACCCTTCTGGAACTGGAATATATGTTCTGGACATAGAGGGCAAGGGGCATAATCCTCCTGCTCCACGTTTTTGCTGGCTGGGTGAGAGGACCTAATTAACCTCGACCAACAAATCTGGTAGCATTGAGCCCCCCAGGATCCCATACACAGAAGGGCCCCTGTGATCACCAAGAGGTGTGGTCTTGCTCTGCAC
Organism: Galeopterus variegatus; assembly: GCF_000696425.1. Taxonomy (NCBI): domain Eukaryota; kingdom Metazoa; phylum Chordata; class Mammalia; order Dermoptera; family Cynocephalidae; genus Galeopterus; species Galeopterus variegatus. The sequence goes on from NW_007742473.1 coordinate 13,867, forward strand.
CCTGGGCTCTGGGCTGTCGCTCACTCTGAAGGAGTCTCTCTTGTGTTCCTCTCCCAGGGAGCTTCTTCTCACCATTTAGGGCTGTTCAAATGTTGCCTCCTCCTTGCAGCCTTTCCTGATCCTCTGCACAGAAGTAATTAATTATTTCTCAACACATCCATGAATTGGGACTTTTGTTTAGCACAAATTTTATTGGCCTGATATTGTAGCTACTTGTTTCCATTTGTCTCTCTTCCTGGAGTATGAGTCTTTGAGAACAGTGAGTGTATTTTCAGATTAACATGGTGGGCTTTGTAGTCACATAGACCTGAGTTCAAATCCTGGTTCTACCACCTACACTGGCTGTGTGAAAGTAAGCTAGTCACTCAACCTCTCTAAGCCTGATTTCCACCTATGTTCAATTAGCTAATAATCATAGTCATCTCACAGGGTTGTGGTGAGGCTCAGAGCAGGTTCACAATAAATGTTAGCTCTTGTAATTATTATTATAAATATGCCTCTTTATTTCTGCAATATCCAGCCTGGTACTTTTGTTACTGAGGGCTTAATAAATATTTATTATGATTATTGTAATTATTCAAGCAAAAACAAGAGCTAAAATGTGTGGGATGTCATGACCATGGGCCCTGAACTGGGATTGCCTGGGTTCACATCTGCCTCAGCTACTTTCTAGCCAGGAGATTGGGGATTTTACTAGATTTTCCCTGAGCCTCAGGGTCCCAGCCTGTAAAATGGACATCATAAAAGCACCTACCTCAGGGAGTCCTTCATTTAGATCAGGGAAAAAATTAAACTATTTTAACAAGCACCCAATTCAATCCTTTAAACATAGTAAGTGCCCAGTAAAAGGTTTTATTATTTCCGGTAAATGGCCTCATATACCTGGGAACTCTCTCTGCACAGATCATCAAACGCTGCGACATTATGCTGCTGATGGAAATTGAGGACAGCAACAACATGATCTGCCCCACTCTGAAGAACAGGCTGAATGGGTAAGGGGGAGGAGTGTGGGCCCTCGGTGGGCTCAAGGTCAAGTGCAAGGGCACCCCAGGGAGCTGAAAGTAGCGTGAGAGCCAGCACTTACTCTGACCACCAGGTCCCACGGCCAGCACTGCCCAGTCCTCCAACTCTCTCAGCCACGGTCCTGGGAACTGTCCACCAGCTGCTTTTAACATGATAAAGCAAAATAAGGGAAACAGGTGGGGAGTCAGGACAGAGAGAGAAATGAAATCTGCAGACAGAGGCTGAGCTAAGAAGTCCTGTTACAGAGAAAAAAAATGAATGCTGACAACGGAAGAAAGGGGCAGTGAGAGTGTAATGTGCCCACACACTGGAGCACTACGCAGCTGCTAAGCCCCGCTTCCACAGAATGTGTCAGAGCTACATATTCCTGCATGGAAAGAGGGCTGCAGTATACTGAAATCAGCAAGTTCAGAACTGAGTAGAGTAGCCCTTCACATTACATTCCATGTGCACAAGGCAGTGTCTGTATTTGGATGAGCACAGAAGGAAGACTGGAAGACGTGCTGCAAACTGTTAATAGTGCTGTCACCTGGGGGTGTGATTAGAGAGCCATGTGGGCCAGACACAGTGAAGGGACATTTGCTTTTTATTTTAATACTTCTGTATGACTTGAACATTTTATAGTAAGTCCAAACTGATTTTATAATTTACAAAATCCAGAAAAACAAAAAAGTAATTTCCACAAATAGTTTTAAATGACATTGAGTGATATTTATCATTTATACTCTTTGTCTATGATTCACAGACCCACCCAGCTGAAAATCACCCCAGACTGAATTAAAAACACATATTTTTCCACCCCGCCTCCTGCACCCCCTACAACCCCCATTAAATGAGAGTGTCTGTGAGAGAAGATCTGCATTTTAACAAGCTTCCTGGTGATGCTGATGCACCCTGATTTTTTAAAACCTCTAACACCTTTCTTTTCTAAACACATTTATCAGTGTAAGCGGCAAACTAGAGTATGCAAGATGTAACATGTTAGCTCAAATCTGATCTTTGACAGAAAAAGTTGTGTGGCACAGGGGTTAGGAGCTTACAGTTGGGTCAGACAACCTGGGTCTGGATCTTGGTTACAGAAGGACCTCAGGCAAGTAACTGAGCTGTGTGCTTCATTGTCCCCATGTATAAAATGGGGCTAATGATAGAACCCATCTTCCTGGAAGATCATGATAATCAAGTCATGCACGTAAGAGGTTGAACAGTGCCTGGCATGTAGACATGATCAATAGGTACTGGCATTGTCTAAAGCCAGTAAAAGGAGGGGAATTGTAATGACAGGTGATGGATTGTCCAGGGGGCCACATGTAACAGCTACCATTGATACCCTAGCTACAGGCCAGGCATCCTCTTAATCAATCTCACATGTGCTATTTCATTTATTCCCCACAACACCTAGGGTTTAGGGACTATCTGCTTCTCTGATGGCTGTGGGAACTGAGGCACAGGGAGAAGGGACCTACCCAAGGTCACCCAGCCAAGCCCACTTTTGGACCTGGATCAGGTCTGACTCCAAAGCCAGTGCTCTCTTCAGAGCCTCCTCAGCCTTCCTTGGAGTGGCCCCAGTCAGTTTGCAGGAGTGCGGGGCACTGAGGGCACAGGAGGGCCCCAGGCATCTCCCCACAGTCAATCTATGTGAGTCTCCTTCACCAGTGGTCTTGGCAGTCCCAACCTGTGTAGCTGTGCTGAGGACTCAGGCAGAGCCAAGCCTGTCTTGTACCTTATCCCCTGTAAGACAGGAGGGGCCTTAGTGACCTCACAGCTGAGTCACTACAAGCAGTTTGCCAACCCAGGACTTGGCAGACTAGATTCAGAACAGGGACCACCTCCCCAAAGTGGAAGCCCAGCAGAATCCATTGTCCACACTTGTGGGGCTCCTGTGGCCAAGTCTGCCTTAGAAGATGCATCTGGAGTCCCAGGAATTTCTGTAGGGTCCAAGTTGCCACCAAATGCCCTCTCTGCTTGAACCTGAGTATTTGTGGCAGTTTCAGCCATGCCCTAGATTTTATTGTGGGCAGATGGGGTGAAACTGCGTCAGACTCTACACATAGTGGTGTTAACAGCAGTTCTGGCAAATGCACAGAAAGTCTCATTTCTCTGGTGTAGGCGAGGGGTAAGGTCAGTGGGACTTTGGCTTTATCCCCAGCTCCCAGGATATGAACAAGAGCGAATTGAAATCATAGTGCCAGGACTTGTGAGAAAATGCTTGAGGGTTTTTGGAGGAGAGGATGTTCCTGCATCTGATAAATGCTGAGGAGTGGTGCTCTCAGAGGTGACCTGGTAAGATTTACTCCACCAGGAAGGATGAGCTCCAACCATGGGCCAGAGTGGGGTTTGAGGATGAACCCAGCCTAGATCGTCTATGGTCTTCTCAGTGGTCTCCACAGGTGCAGGTGTGGGTGTTGGGGCGAGTCAGATGTGGGTTCAAACCCCAGCTTTGCACTTGACAGCTACAAAAGGGGGTAGCAGTAGTGCTCACCTCATAAGGCAAGAAAAGAAGTAATGGCCGTGAAGAGACTGGCAGATTCACATTCCACTCAATGGTGGTGCTTCTTACTGGACTCAAAGGTTATGATGGACAGTCACCCTTCCATAGGACGCCACAGAGTATATTGAAGCAGATTGAAGAGAGGGGAACCTATGTAGTTGAGCAGTAGTTATTCTTTAAGATGAAATGTGAAATCTTTATATTTTCTAGAAATTCAAAAGATGAAACATACAAGTGTGTGGTTAGCACTCTGCTCGGAAGAAACAAATATAAAGAACAGTACGCCTTTCTCTACAAGTAAGTATGATCTCTGCTCCCTGGAACATGGTCCACTAATAAATTATGACTGTGAATTGAATCCAAATGCGTATCTTTTCTTCAAAACCAGATTATGATGTCTAACCAGTTCTCAATGTTACTGGCCGGGCTCTAAAACAAAACAAAATAAAACAAAAAACATATCAGTACTAGTTCTCAATGTTGACCAAATTAATTGCTGTCAAAGATGGGGCACATGCAAAGTGTTAGATCTTCAAACAAAAAACCATGCGCAGCCTCCTGACACCGAATTTGTGGTTGGCTCCATGCTGCCTGGGTCAGGAGTTCTGTGTTCCTCATAGTCACGTCCTGGCCAGGGCTGGAAACCTGAGTTGCCCAGCAGAACTGACTCCTAAACTTCATACTCACATCTTCTTCCTACTAGTAAATTGCTTTGAGTCTAAATGTTAACTTATGGGTGACCCAGATGACTAGTACCGCTCAGCTCTTTAGCTCCCGAAGTGCCCTGCCCATTGAGAAGACTTGATTGAGCCTTGTTGTCAGGAATAAGGTCCGTTTCTATGCTTGAGTGAGTTCTGGAGGCTAACAGAGCCGTGGGAACCTACGTCTCTGCTTCCTGAAAGAAAAAGCACCTGACTCAGCTGGCAGGACTACCTTTTTTATCTTCTAGGGAAAAGCTGGTGTCTGTGAAGAAAACAAACTTCTACCAAGACTCTAAACGCTCGGACGTGTCTCCCGGGGAACCCTATGCGGTCTGGTTCCGGTCACCCAACACTGGTGAGACCCACTCGTACCTCTGGTGTGGGACCTCCCCAGCAGCCCAGGAGTGGGCAGCAGCCCTGAGCATGAGCTGCCCTCCCAGGGTTCCTGCAGCATGTTTAGGGAGGCATTAGGCTTGAGATGACAAGGCATTGCTTCTTCTACCACCTGCATTAGAGGATGCAGTTTACATTGATGGCACCAGGCTTGCTTCTCACATGCCAGGACTCAAGACCTCCCCAGCCTGGAACCCACCTTCGGGAACCAATGATAACACCACTCTTTAGAGCACAGTTCTGTGGAAATTATTTACCATAATCCTTGGTCTGCGTCAAGCACAACTATTCCTTCATTTGTAAGAGTCCCAAGTGATGGCCACCAAAGATGAACCCCCATCCTAGAGTCTCACTCTCCCTCCAGTCACTACACAGCAGTGTCCTCCACAGATGGGGAGAGAGAGGAAATCCGTATGGATGGCACCTGCACTCTAACAGTAGTACCAGTAGTGATCCCTGACCACAGCCATATAAGGTAGGGACTAAGATCACCTGCACTTTACATTTGAGGAAGCTGAGGTTCAGGCCGGCCTGGTGGCGCACTGCTATAGTGCGCTGTTTGGGAGCGTGGCGGCGCTCCCGCCGAGGGTTCGGATCCCACATGCAGACCGGCCGCTCACTGGCTGAGCGAGGTGCGGGAGCAACACTGAGGGTTGCGATCCCATTGCCGGTCCCGGTCCGGTACGGGCGCGACACTGAGGGTTGCGATCCGTTGCCGGTCACGAAAAAAGACAAAAAAAAAAAAAAGAGGAAGCTGAGGTTCAAAAAGATGGACTCACTTGTCCGAGTCACTGAGCTTTTAAAGTGGACAAGCCGGAGTTGTCACCAAAAACACCATCTCAGGGCCCATTCTCCTAACCACTATGCAACACTCAGTGGAAAGTCAAGAATTAGATTTGGTTTACAGATTTCAGCTGCATAGAATCAAATATTTTTTCAGTTCTTACTATGTGCCAGGCTCTGTTGAGGCCACTGGACAAGGCAGACAAGGTCCCTGCCCTTGAGAAGTTATGTAGTAGGGGAGACAGATAATGACCAGATAAATATGTGCAGAGCTATAAGTATGTACGTCTACATTTATACAACACCAGCATAAACATCCTGAACTATCAGGTTGACTATTGGTGCCCTGGAGTAATTAGCTCAGGAACAGATACTTCAGGAAAACAAACATGAAAGACCGGAGGAGAAATTCCAAGTAGAAAAAGACAAGGAGGAGGGGGCTACTGACAACAAGGAATGTCCTTCAGAGAGCACATGCAATGATCTTTGTCATGCACGTGACTCACCTCTGGTTGACCAGGGCAGTGTTCAGAGAGCTCCCCCCTCAACCGCACAGCAAATAATTATTTCTTCTCAAAGAGAGCCCTGAGCCTTTGTGAACTGCGAAACAAACCCATTTGTCCTGAGTGTCTCCCCATCCCCCCTTCCCATTCCCTCTCTCCCCCTGGGATGGCACTGCCTGCTGGCACTTTTCTCTCTTGTACAGGGAAACCTCCTACATCCCCTCTGTCTGGGATTAAAGATGAAGGAGTTCGTTATTTGTCTACCTTTTCTTTCTCTCACTCACTCATTTATCCACTCTTTCCTTCATGTATTCAGTCAACAAACATTTCTGAGCGCCTCCCCTGTGCCAGGCACTGTGCTAGATTCTAGAGCCACAAGGGTGAACTACACAGATAAGCCTGGCCTCACGGAGCACAGGATCTCGTGAGCCAAACAAAGAATCTAAGAAAGTGATTTCAGAGCGTGAATGTAGTAATAAGCAGGTGTACTGCTTAGCAGGGATGGGGCCACCTTAGATGGTGGGGCCAGGGGTGGCCCCGTGGAGGTGACATTGTGACCTGAGGACCTGCCATACAGAGGGATGGGGGAAGGGCATTCTGGGCAGAGGGCACAGTCAGCACAAAGGCTCAGAGGTGGGAAAGAAGAGGAGCATTTAGGGGACCAGTGGCTGTGGGAAGTCAAGTGGAGCTCGAGGAGGAGGCTGCAGGGGCGCTGCTGGGAGTGCATGGGCAGGAGACAGGCTGCCAGCCAGAGGCCGGGCTCCCGCTGTGTGACGTGAGCTGTGACCCCATCGTCCCCACCTCCTGAGGAGGATCCAGGGAGAGCATGAGGGGGACTCCCAGGAGGACGTGCTCAGAAGGCGACAGCTGCTGTGAGCAGGTGGGCCAGGCCCGGCTCCTGAGGCTCCTGCACATGGCCTCTGTCAGGCTCTCTCAGTGTCCCAGTAGGGCGATGAGGATTTCAGACACTTCACAAAAGACCATTTTATTTTTAAAGAAAATAACTTTTGGGAGGCTTTTATTTCTAATTACAAAAGGAGTATAAATGAAAAGTCTCGAATATTTTTTTTATTTAGAAAAAAATTTTTTCCTCTAGCATAAAAGCCAGACAGGGATATTGTTTTTCAAACTCTGAAATTTAGCTATACCTACAAGTAATTTTATTAGTCAATTACAAATAAATAAATAAGAAGATAAAATCAGAAAAAAAGAGAGAAAAATACAGATTTACCAAAAAATGAGAAAATAAAAACTCCCACAATACCGGCAAGGAATGATGTCTACCAGCTTGAAATTAGGACAGGTGGGAGAAAAGAGTCCTTCATGTGTTAAAAGGAAGCAGCCTCAGACCGTAAGATCATTGTAACCTAAGCCATCAGCTGGACCCTCTGGGCAACAGGGACCCACATGATGCAGCCCGGGCCTCCTGCTGCTTGTCTCCTTTAACAGTGTTCATAGGACGTTGACAGGGGAAGNGGAAGAGTTTCAAAGGAAATGTACACAAATGTTGATGGTGGACACCTCAGAGTACAAATTTACAAGGAATTTAAATGTAATTTTTTCTCTGTTTTCCCTATTTTTTAAATTTCCTACAATCTGAATGATATATGACATATGAGAATGTTATATCCCCCCATTTTCTCATGAAATATCTCAAACATGCTTCAAAGCAAGGAGATCTTAACAGCCATGTATCCACAACCCAGATTTAACAGTAACATCTTTCCCTTTTTATACTTTTTTTTTTTTTTCTTTCTTGTGACCGGTAAGGGGAACACAACTCTTGGCTTGGTGTCACCCGCACCGCGCTCAGCCAGTGAGTGCACTGGCCATCCCTATATAG
>NW_007742474.1:0-18351 GCF_000696425.1 Galeopterus variegatus
TATTTAATCTCTTGTAATAATTAAGTTGATTTCAGATGAGGCTTGTATTAAGTATAGTTCTCTATATAAAATTGTAGATATTCTGTGATGGCATGTAAGAAAGCCTAAAAGGTACAGGCTTTGGAATTTAGATGCAACATAGCTATTAACGTGGCCATGCTATATGATCACAGGTTGTTATATGGCCACAGTTTGTTCAACTAAGTGTGGATAATGATACATACATCTTATGATTATTTTCAATGTTATAGATGGAAGGATTTAAAGTATTTAGCACAGCATTCAATAAAAGACTTTGTATACTCTCCTCCCACGACATTTATTGGTTCAGGTAATTGAAAGAGTTGGAGCTCTTTTGTGATAAGTATTAAGTGGACAGGAATCCCAGGAAATTTTTCAGATAGTCACGCAATACAGCTTTAGTCATTTCTCTATTTGTGATAGATCAGAAATACAATACAGCCTCTCTCTATATCCTATGACAAAAGTGCAAGTGTAAATACTGATTGCTTATGACCTCGATAATTTCTCTCTTTGGGTTTTACATTTAGGAAGGAATATCAAGGTTGTAAACATGTGATCTAGGTATTCAAAGAAAACATAAGTAATTTTATTTCCATTTAAAATCATTAATATGATTTAAAGACAGCTCCTCCAGGCTGCCCAAGTTCAGTCACATGCTTTCCTTTTGCTCCTACAGACCTCTCTCCAGTCCTTATATGTAGGCTTACAAGCCATTAAGCCAACAGTGCATTAAGTGTGAGAGGTGCATTAAGGCTCTTTCATACTTAGAATCTCTATGAATTTGGCTACACATCTCCGACTCCAGGCTGGAGAAAGTTGTGGTTTTTAAGAGCTCAAGAGATTAGATTGCATCCTCCCAAATAAACTCGGATAAAGTTTTTATTTTGTTTGGTCCTCTTAATTACATCTGCAAAGTCCCTTTTGCTATGTAACATACTCACAAGTTCTGGAGATTAAGGTATGAATGTCTTTGGGAGGTTTACGCAGCCTGTCTCAATAACTGTGTTTCAAAGTGGCATTAGACCCTCCACAGTGTCATAAGAATAACACTTTTCTGCTACACCAAACATTTTCAAATCTAGACTCTGTCATTTGCCAGCCAGGTAAATAAAGAGACACTGCCTTGCCTCTTTGACTTGCCTCAGCTTTTTTCTTTGGACACAGAAGGGGAATATACCACTTGCTGCACATGGTAGGTGACAGGATTAAATGAGGCAACGTGTTTGTCCTCTCACAGTACTGGCCATATAGTAGGTGCCCAGAAATTGTTCTTTTCTCTCCTTTACCTTCTCATTTTCAGGACAGTTCTCTGGGTGGCATTTTGCCAACCTAGTTCTTCCCCTTTTCTCACTTGTATTTATCAAGGATAACTGTAGAATATGCTGGAAATACAACATCCAGAGATAAGAAACTGGCATGGCCTGGTTTCTGTCCCAGTCTTTCCTACAGCCGGAGTCCTACAACACTAACCCAGTGACTCACGTGACATCAGAATATAAAACAGAGGGGAGGCTGCTTTTCGAGGTCTGTCAGCTGCAGTGCAGGTGGGGCATGTGCAGACAAGGCTGCTTCTTATCTGGGCAGCTTTCACGAGTTTTGAGGGACTGGCTCATCATAAATCCTAGGCTTCTCTTGTCTTTTGCGACCCATCTGTAAGTAATAAGATTGCACCATGTAGCTCTTTCATACTTAGAATCTCTATGAATTTGGCTACACATCTCTGACTCCAGGCTGGAGAAAGTTGTGGTTTTTAAGAGCTCAAGAGATTAGATTGCATCCTCCCAAATAAACTCGGATAAAGTTTTTATTTTGTTTGGTCCTCTTAATTACATCTGCAAAGTCCCTTTTGCTATGTAACATACTCACAAGTTCTGGAGATTAAGGTATGAATGTCTTTGGGAGGTTTACGCAGCCTGTCTCAATAACTGTGTTTCAAAGTGGCATTAGACCCTCCACAGTGTCATAAGAATAACACTTTTCTGCTACACCAAACATTTTCAAATCTAGACTCTGTCATTTGCCAGCCAGGTAAATAAAGAGACACTGCCTTGCCTCTTTGACTTGCCTCAGCTTTTTTCTTTGGACACAGAAGGGGAATATACCACTTGCTGCACATGGTAGGTGACAGGATTAAATGAGGCAACGTGTTTGTCCTCTCACAGTACTGGCCATATAGTAGGTGCCCAGAAATTGTTCTTTTCTCTCCTTTACCTTCTCATTTTCAGGACAGTTCTCTGGGTGGCATTTTGCCAACCTAGTTCTTCCCCTTTTCTCACTTGTATTTATCAAGGATAACTGTAGAATATGCTGGAAATACAACATCCAGAGATAAGAAACTGGCATGGCCTGGTTTCTGTCCCAGTCTTTCCTACAGCCGGAGTCCTACAACACTAACCCAGTGACTCACGTGACATCAGAATATAAAACAGAGGGGAGGCTGCTTTTCGAGGTCTGTCAGCTGCAGTGCAGGTGGGGCATGTGCAGACAAGGCTGCTTCTTATCTGGGCAGCTTTCACGAGTTTTGAGGGACTGGCTCATCATAAATCCTAGGCTTCTCTTGTCTTTTGCGACCCATCTGTAAGTAATAAGATTGCACCATGTAAACCTGTTGTGTGCCAGTATTCTGTCCCACCAGACTCGTGCAAGTGATAAAAACTGGCACAGCTCAATTACAGTGGGCAGAAGTGTTTAGAGTCCTCCCCTGGGATTAGCAACTGGTGTAGCCAACAGGCTTTGCAAGATTCCCTTCATTTAATTAGTTTTGAAGTAATAAACTGTATTAGTCAGAGTTATCCACGGAGACAGAATCAATATCAGATGTATGTAAATGTAAGAGAGGAGACTTATTAGGGGAAATGGCTCACATGATTGTGAAGGCTGAGGAGTCCCATGATAGGCCATCTGCAAACTGGACACTGGTAACATGGCTCAGTCCAAGTCCAGAAGCCTCAGGACCAGGATTCTCAGTCTGAGGCCAAAGACCCGAGCCTGGGGTACAACTGGAATAAGTCCTATAACCCCAAAGCTGAAGAGTTTTGAGACTGGATGTCAACAGACAGGAGAAGAGTGTGTCCCAGAGAGAGAGTTTTCCCTTTTCCTCTGTTTTTGTTCTCTCCAGGCCCCCAGTGAAGATGGTGCCCACCCATATTAAGGGAAGATCTTCCCCACCTCATCCATTCAGGCCTGCATGCTAATCTCTTCTATAAACATCCTCACAGACACATCCCAAAATAATGCTTTACCAGGTTTCTAGGTATCCCTTAATCTAGTCAAGTTGACACCTAAAATTAACCATCACATAAACACTTGCTAAATCACAAATCTGGGAAGTCGATACTATTTTTGCCCAGTTTTTGGGTTATCCTGCTAATGAAAAGTAGAGCCAAGCTTACTGACTCTAAAGTCCATGCTACTAAACCACAAAGCATTTCACTGCCTTCAGTGCAGATCAGCCGAGTGGTCTGACTGGCTGCATGACTTTTCTGAGTCCTGCACATTCTTCCCAAATATAGGGGAAAAATATAATATGTTTCAGCCTGGAGCTGTCTGGAAACTGAACAATAACAATGCCTGGGACTCCTGTCTTCCCCTGTCCTCTGGGACACTACAAAGTCGTTAACATCAATAACTCTAAAATAAGTACCTCACTCCTCTTCTTCACTTCTGAGTTCTAGAACAATATGGCTAATTTTATACTATATATTGATTCATTTATTGATTCTTTTAATAGAATAAATTAAATAAATCCTTCCACTTTTTTTTTTTTTACAATTTTTTAACCCCATCTGTCCATAACTACAGCTCCAACTGGCATCCTGGCTCTACCTCTTCAGCTCAGTGAACATGCCTGCTCTTTGTCATAGGAGACATCCCTCCTCCCCTGGTATTGCTCACTTCAAACACAGGTCTAGAGAACGGCCTGGGTCAAAAGTAGTCAGGGCCTTGCACTCCTGGCATATCCAAGACACGTAGGAGCATGAAAGACCGGGGGATGGATGGGTCTCCCAGAAAATGGTCCTTGTTTACTAACCCCAGGATATTCATCTCTGTTCTCCTTTCCTTACTATAATAATATTGGAAAAGGTTAGCAAACCTTGATTCAGCAGTAATCCAGGTGGGGAAGAAGATGTCAGTTTTCCCTAATCAAGGTCAATGCAGATTTATAAGCATTCTTCCTTTCTTTATGGATAGAAGAACTAATCAATATTTTTTTTTTCTCCTTTCCTAAGGAGGGTTAATGGGTGAGGATTGTTTATCTTAAAATTTCACTTCCCAAAGGTCAACCCCTCCGTGCTCATCTTCTAGCTTTCTCTTCATTATCGGAAGGGAAAATGTGTACTTGTTCTGCTAATGATAAAAGTCTCGCTGTCAACAAGTCTGGATCTGGTAGTCTGGTGGTTTAAATCATTCAGAAGATGAGCTATTTAATTACTTTGTTTTCTCCTCAGGATATAGTAAATCAATTCTTGGAAAAATAAAATAGATATTACAAATTTTTTACATTTCTGTAAGTCATTGGTTTATGGAAGTTCTATAATAGTTTAGGGTACCTACCCTGGTACCTTGTCCTTTGGTAATAATTTCCATAGTGCTAAGTTTTTCTACATTACTTCCAAAATCCATGTGGGCTGGAACTATGATTTGATTTTTTCGTTACTGTATCTCAAGCATCTAGCATATTACTTGGCAAATAGTAGATACTCATATCTAGTGTCTATCATGATATGCTCATTAAATAGTAAAGAAATGGATTAGATTGTTTTATTTGAAATTTTTTTCTACTAGACTAGCTTTCTGGACTAACTTGCAAAAAATATTATCATATAAAATATTCTCAGTCCAATATCACATATCAATTAAAATAAATCTTTGCAGCAGAGATTTAAACATAAAGAAGTGGAATCTCATATATCTTAAGGTGAACAGAGAAGTCAGCAGTATCAAGTATCTGCCCATATATCTCCTTCACCCATAGTTTTATAAAAGCATATTTTATAGACTAGCCTTTTATTCCTTCAGGATGGATTTGACTTCTGCAGATCCTGCAGTAGTTATGCTATGTTGCGTCATAGACATAAATTTGTCTTTATTTTTTCCCCAAAGAAGACTCAAAGGAATAGGGTTTTATCTCAATTTACACAGAGATTTGCTGTTCAGTACAGTCTGCGGCAAGAGTTACGAACTTTTGCAGACTTGCTCCTGCCCCACTTTTGTAAATCCACCAGCACTTCTCTAACAAAATAAACACAGTCCTGTTAACTAGTGTTTTTCCCCTCAGCTTGTTACATCACAAGAGGCTTATCTGTAATTGGCTGTTTTCCTCTAAACCCAGTTTTAGGCTTGAGGATTAAACTTACTTTTTGTTCAAACATTTTATCTTACTTAGGGAGACAGGTATAATAAATCAAACATTCTTCTCACTAAGTTATGATAATCAGTGTAAAATTACCTTGGCTTCCTAATGTGTTTTATGCTGAAATTCACTCCCTATCTAAACTGTAAACATGTCATGTGTTTTCAGACTTGCTTTTCAAACCCTGGAACTTAAAATACTATGCATATAACACCATTTGCAGAGGAAGCTGATATCTTCTTCGACTCTTCCAGTTACTTATTGAATTCATCACATACAAAGTATCTTAAAAATATCAAAAAATTAGCATTGAGCAATTCAGTCCAGACACTGCAGAAAGGAAAAAGAATTTTCATTTGGTGGATACTTACTTTGATCAGATACTTCCTCACTTAAATCTCAAAGCAGTTCATGAGGAAAGAAGGTGAAATCATTTCTTTACTACAGATTGGAAAATTAAGAACAGAATGATTAAGTCACTCATTTGAAAGCATGCATCTGTTGAGTGGTGGAACCAAAATTCTGTTAAGCTTCAAAGCCCATGCTTTTTACCTACAAAAAACTGAGGCCTTAAAAGGACATTTGCTACTGCTTTTATAACCTCTCTAATTCATATATAATTACTTAGTTAATTTTAGCATTTTTATCTTTATTATGTTAGGAAAAAATTCCATTTCATCTTATTAGTTTGTTTCTTTTTAATAGCTCATTTTTAATTGATCATGGTACTTATTTAAGGAGGGAAAATTGGCTTCCTCACAGGTGGATGCTTTGAAATGAGTTTAACGTACACATCTTGTGTCTATATCATCTGAGAATTTTGACAGCCTTGTATTGAAATTGCCAATTTAGGTTAAAAGCCAAATTTTTGTTTTAGAATGTTCAAAGGCAATAAAAATAGAACCAAAGTTAAATAGAGATAGATATGAGCACTCTTCTCAATGAGAATTATATATATCTTAAACAACTGACCACATTTAATTCTTCCTGATCATGGTGAACTCCACATTCCACCAAATTAATATTTTTTTTTCCAAATTAATATTTTGAATAATAGAAAGCAATTCAAAAGAGTCCCTTGAAAACTTTGGCCTAGCTTTCTAAAATTGGATAAGATTTGTTTGTTGTGACTCTAGAAATATTTTTAAATGAATTAATCAACTCTTGGTACATTTTCATGCCTTTAGTGTCTTCCATTTTATACCACTTTACCGACTGTTCTGACCACCACTCAGTTTCCCAAGTGTCATCAGATTCAAAATTGTGTTCTGTGCATACTGCTACTGCCTAGTGTGACAGTGCTTTCATTGACTGACTTATTTTCCCTTGAAGTAATTTTTCTCAGGAGTTCTTTATGCTAATGTCCCAAACTTTCATATTAACCTTCAACCTCTCCAATCTGTTTCTCCACCTGAGTTATTCTTTACTGAGCCCTTCTTCACACAGCTATTCTCATATTTAATTAATTAATCCACATATTATTTCATCCTAATGAGCTGTACTACAAATGTAGATGAGTTAGAACTAGACCAACTGGACAGAATATATACAAAAATGTTATAGCTGTAACTACAGAGTGACAAATGAAACAATATAATATAGTAGTAAATAATTTTAATTCTAGAGTTGGAATACTTTAATTTATACTCTGGCATTGCCACTTACTTAGAAGTATTCTGGGAAAGTTGTTTAATCTTCTCATGTATCAGTTTCTGTAAAATGTGGGTGATGACAATGAGCATCTCAAATAGTTGTGAAGATTAAAGGAGACAATACACGTAGAGTGCTTAGCATATGGCCTGCCACAATTTTATTGAATAAGTTCAATACATGATACATTTTTAAGTTCTACTTATTAAAACCATGCAGTTTCAATGTGATTCATTTTCATCAATCAAAATTCCTTTCTAGTGGAAGGAAAGGAAAGGAAAGAAATACCAGTGTTTTCATTTTCAATTTTTTTAGAATGTTTATAATATACCTGAATTATAAGTTACCTGAATACTTGGATAGTAGAAATCAGATTTGAGTTTTCAGGCAATCGGGCCAATCTTCTTTTCTAAAAGAAATAATAAAAATTAGGGGAAATAAATTTGAGGAAGTTATAGTAATAATCTCTACTCAAATTCCACTCACAAATCTTTTCCTTTCCAGTCTTCACTTCATTAAGAAATGACATCAAAACTACCTAATTTTCATGTTGGAAACCCGAGAATCAATCTTGATTTCTCTTCCTGAATTTCTCACATTCAATCCATTAGTATATTTCACTGATTCTGCCTTCAAAATACTTCTTAGAACTATTGACGTTTTTCCACTTCCATGGCCAATATATTAGTCTACACTATCATTACTGTTCAGTTAAACAATTTAACAATGCTCTAACCGTTCCTCCTACTAGTTGCTTTGCTGCTTCTCTGCATTTCCCCCACTTTGTTCAGAGCATCATTCGGAAATGATCCTTTTTAATCATGATTAAAGTCACACAGGAAACAAACCTGTGTGACTTCTCTTAGCCCCCAATTGCATTTTTCTTAGTCGTCTTCTCTCGCTCTCTCTCCTCCTCTATTTCTATCCCCTCTCCCCCTTCCTGTCTCTCACTCTCTTATTATGCATTGCCTTACCATTTTAATATCATCCCTCCAGTTCTGGACTTGAGTGAAACAGCAAACCATGGGAATTTCAGAGCACTGGAGCACAGTGACAAACCCTGAATGTGCAGCTCCCCACAGTGAGAACTCAGACCAATGGAAAACAGAGAATGAAAAGACTTCATACAGATCACCTCCCCTGTCCCTTTTTCTCTTTGCATGGAACCATGCCATGTTTTGTTTCCTTCTTCAACCCCACCTGAAGAAGTCTCAGCTTCAGAGTAAAACACGCTTACTGAGAGCCCAGCTCCATGTTGGGCTCTTTGAAACATGGGCCAACACTGCAAATTATTGCATTTAATTTCTTCGTGCTTTTCCTTTTTGTTCATTTCTGTGTATTCTCCAGCTTTGTAACCCTGGGATTGCAACCCCCCCAGCAATATGTCAGCATTTTAATCTTTACCTCAGATTCTACTCTTTGTGGACATGGCTAATTCTTATATTGCAGGAATGCCTGAAAAATATGTTCCCTTGTCTAACTCTGCTACATTGTCTCCTGACTGCTCCACTTGAAAACAGGGCTGCAGACATTCTGTTGCTCTATCATACACTAGAATACATCACGTTCTTCCTTGCCTCAGGCCCATAACAAAATGTGTTTCTTCCTCTCAGATGCCCTCCTTTCACATGCCTTGTTCCTTGTCTTCCTATGGGCTTAAACGTCACTTTTCCAGAGAAGATTTGGCACACTATGTAATTAGATTTTTTACTCTATTTTTTTTTATAGCATCCTATTTATTTCTTCATGCATCTTTTCACATTTTTAATTATAAATTTATTTCCTTCTAAAATTATTTTTAATCTTCGCCAAACTGTAAGAATCATGAGAGCAGAAACTATGTTTATTTTTTATAGACAGAGGCTGGCCAGGTCTATGGCATTTATTATATATAACTAGTTTTTAATTAAATGGGCACTAATCTGCATGTATATACAAAAGAAATATATTATTTCATATCCTGAGGCAAATCATAAATAATACTAAATAGAAAACTCTAAAAATCCACTCCACTAGGTTCGTAATATTTTAGAAGATTCAAATGCTAAGATGAGTTTTGGCCTCTTCGAAATGCTTTATGTCTGGAAATATTGAATGGGAATATTGCTTCCTTAAGAGTTTTATGCCCAGTGATTCATGTTTGACAAAAGTAAAAACACTTTAAAAACAACAAAAAACAAACAAAAAAACCCCAAAAAAAATCTTAGTCAATGAATGACTTTTTATTATTATATGAAGTTAATTTCATTTTATGAATAATCATACCTGGGCTTGCTTGTATCTAATTAAAACCCAATGTAATTGGTAACTTAAAATCACCAACTTTTAGGCAAATATTTAAGCAAGATTTAATGTGACCCTTTCTCCCTTAATTCACCTCATCCCGTCAAAAGTCAATAGTACTTTCCACGTGTCTTATCATTTGCATGACTAAAAAGTTAAATTTGGTGGATAAGGAGATAAAGTAACATATCTAGCTATTTATATACTAATAAGTTAAGAAATTTTGAATTGAAGAAGTAAAGAATTATTTCTAAAGTCCTACTACCACAAAATATGTGTGTGTGTGTGTGTGTGTGTGTGTGTGTGTGTGTGTGTGTGTGTGTGTGTGTGTATACATATACATATGTTACCTACAAGGTAGATGAAGCAGCAGGCTGGCCTCAGAATTAACCATGAAATTAAATTTGAATAGATAATAAAAGAGGCTCTGCTGAATATAGAAGAGAAAATATTGTAATCCAAAAAATTTAAAACCCATCATTTATCATTCATTTATGACATTTACAATATTTAAGGATTCAAAATGTACCAATACCTCAACCTTCCAGGAAAAACATATGTAACACATATAATCATACATATATGTGTATGTATGTAAATATTCAAGGATGTTCTCCGAAATAAGAACTCAATAACGGCAAGTCATAGAATCGAAAAACTTGTATTTAGCATTACAACTGCTTAAAAATATTTCTTTATTGTATTTCTCAAAGTTCTTTTGGTTATCCAAGTGATAAATCATCAACTCAAGCTAACTGAAGCAAAAACAAAAACAAACAAAACCCAGCAGGGGGGATTGAAAGAAATAACTGAGATGGTGTCTAGAAAAGTCTAGGTAAGACTTAGCTTCAGGTATATCTGAAATTCAGGTGAATCTCAATTTCAAATAGATTTCAGGGATATCCCTGTCTGACTCTCAGTAGTTTCGCCTTCTTGTGTTGGCATTACTTTTAGTCACATTCCCTCCACATGGTGGCAAAATGATTACTAGCAAACTCAAACTTATGACTTATCAACTTATCAATGCCAATGATGAAATCAAAATGCACATATTGACTCCATTAATAATTAATTATCTAAATAATGAATAAATATCTATACCCAACCTAGTAATTTTTTTATGCAGACCTTACAAGCCACTGTGTCTAAGTATTTAATAATAAAATGGATCCCCTATGTTCTAACCAGCCTATTCTGTTTATCTAATCAGTATCTATTAGGCTAAAAGAGCCTTACTAAATCTGTTCAAAACATTACTTCTTGGAAAAAGTATGTTGTACAATAAAATGAAAGATCTTGCTGATAATGTTTGAGATATAAAAATTAAAGAAGCTTCAACAATTTTTCTAAATCAGGGTTTCTCAGAACATTTACTAGGCAAATGTGACCTATGAATTTACTTGGAAAATGCGAATTTCCAAGTAGCAGTAACATACAAAATTACTCAAAATATTTTACCCTGGAGCTCTTCTTTTCATGAATAATTATTAATATCTTCTGTACACTAGTGTCCCATGGGATACAGCCTGGGTCGTTCCATTCTGAAACTGTTATTCCCAATCATTTTTTCCTGTATTTTTGCAGTCTTAACATAGACTACGCAGGAATGGCAGAGTGAGAACAATGATTTCTTAGGTGTCCCAAACTGTGTGGTTACCTTTTGTTTAGAAGAGATGGTATGAAAATATACTTTTAAAAGGTCTTATGATAAACTGATTGATCATACTTAATTTGTTCTGGAATCCTGAGTTACAAAAAATACATTAGTATTTTTATATACTAATAATTTTTATCATGTAATCAAGGTAGACAGATTGACTTGATC
Organism: Galeopterus variegatus; assembly: GCF_000696425.1. Lineage (NCBI taxonomy): Eukaryota > Metazoa > Chordata > Mammalia > Dermoptera > Cynocephalidae > Galeopterus > Galeopterus variegatus. Next base: position 11,136 of record NW_007742474.1, read on the forward strand.
CAAAAAAAGTTTTAAATGTTTTTGCAAATTAGTATATTAGCATATATTGAAATATACAATATTGATACTTACGATATATATGAGACACAAACAAATTAAAATTTCACTTATGATATATATGAGACACAAACAAATTAAAATTTATATGGAATAAATTTTTTCAAAACCTACATTTTATCAATTTAGATGAGATATATAATAGGAGTAATTGATACAAGTTAAATCCAACTGTGTACTTACGATATATATGAGACACAAACAAATTAAAATTTATATGGAATAAATTTTTTCAAAACCTATATTTTATCAATTTAGATGAGATATATAATAGGAGTAATTGATACAAGTTAAATCCAACTGTGAACTCCTTATTGATCTCTACCTTCACAATAAAATTACCCTGTGATCTCATTCTGATAGTAACCATATGGAACTGACAAGTCAGTTGACTCTTAACATATTTTGAAATTTCCAGGAAGCTTAGTTAATCAGCGGCATGATTTTCAAATTTCTCTTGTATGCTGACTGGTCAAACCCCATAAGGTTGGAAAGACATTTTGGCAACAGTTTACTTCTAGGTAAATGAAACTGTGTACAGATAATGAAGTGCTAAAATGGATTAAATGTTGTCCCATCACCCAAATGTCCTAATTACTTAAACTACATTTTTTTGGCTTGGTTTTTCTTAATACTGTACCAATATCTGAAGAAGTATGTCACAATTTTCTTCCTGTTCAAGAAGAACGTACTGTAAAATTTTGTTCCTTCAATGTTCAGCTCAAATGTCACCTTCTTTGTCATTCTAGTCCTGGACGTATGGACATCTATTTATTTTTGCTCCTAGAACATGTCTCTATGACAAACTGCTGTCTATCTTTTTATATATGGATTGATCAATTACGTTAATATTTAAAGGTATTATATAATGCATATATTAGAACACTTCTGAAAAATTCTATCTATTGTACAACACAACATTTACCTTCACAGATGATGAGCTTGCCTGAGTTACCATGCAATATAATACTATAGGATCTTTTAAGATAAGCTTTAGTTTTGTAGGCCAAAGACTGAGCAGAAAATTTTTAACGCTACAAATTTTACTTCTTTATGGGCAGGTTTGTCCCATATAATAGAGTGAATTTCCACCTTTCAAAAGCAGTTGATTAGATATATGTTTAGGTGATCAGGTATATTTTGACTGGAATGCTGAGAATAAATACATACAAATATTATGTAAATGCTTAGCATGGAAAGGTGGTTAAGAGCATAGAATCTGAAGCCAAACTGTCTCAGTCTCCTTATCTGAAAAATGGGAGAAATAAGCTGCTTACTCATAAAACTGTTATAAGGAATAAAAATTACTTTACATACTCAGAAAAAAATATTTCTAAAAGAAGCTAACAGCTTTAATTCTTAGATTTTAAGAGGCATTTTCAAAATTGGAAGGTAGGTGAGCAGGCATGACCATTCTTTTCAGATATAGTCATGGGCTGATGGGTACACACAAGGTAAGAAGCATTTTCCAAGTGAACCTTTGAGAACCATCTACTTTTTTTTTTTTGCAAACTGAGGTAGTTGGAGGAAGCTACTTTCACTGATGTTCAGTGACTGGTGTGAGCTTTTGAGGACCGCCTGCATTAGAGATGGAGGCTGAGGCCCTTAGAGACAGCTGCCCGGAACTTCACTGCTCTAGGCTTTCAGCAGTGGCATGAACCTCTTATTCTCTATATTAAACCCTTCATATTGAGAATACATGACTGATGTCCCAGGTTAGGTTTTCCATTGCTTCAGTCTAGTGGCAAAATGTTTCCTTTGATATTTAACATTTACTTAGTCATTCAATTTTACATAAATATTTCTACAATACCTGAGATAATAAATATATTATGCCAAGAAGAGGCATAAGTCATGTGGAATCAGAATGAAAGATGGCATCAGTGTTTCACTCCTTTAACTTCTATCTTGAAGAGTACGGTGAGGGCTTTTTACTTAATTATAAAAGACATTCTGCCAACTCAACTAAGAATTCCACTACAGGCAGGCAATGAAAAAGTTATTGAATCTTGTACAAGGCAATGGAAATATCACACACCAACTGCACAATTTCAGTCTGGGTTAGTTCATGTAATTAGAAAATAAGAAAGAAAATCAAACTGCAAATATATTTAAAAGATCAGGAAAGTATTATAAGCCTGTATTCAGGTGATATGAATAATATGATAATGAGTATAATAATGATATGATAATTAGTGCCTGAAAAATTCAAAAGAATTAACCAGAAATAAACTGGGATCAAGTAGCTAGGCAAGGTTCTTATTATAAATTAATCATTTTATAATTGATATCTTAAATAGTTATAATGAGTTGGAAATTATATTGAGTGAAGATCTCATTCATGTTATGTAGTGCATTCTAAGAGAGACACTGGGCTCCAACTCCACTACAGAAGCTAAGTATATATATATATTTATTATTCTACACTCTGCCAGCCACTAAAAAGGTACATGACATAATTTGAGTGAATTAGACACATTTCCTAAGAGATTTTATTATTAACACAAAAAGTTTAGAACTTGCTCACATCACAACATTAAAAGATCTAGGAGCAGCTGTGATATGTTCATCAAAGGCAGTATCCCGACCAAGTTATTCCTATTGCAGGATATTATTTCCAAGCGCTTTCTTGCATTCCTATAATAGACTATTCCTTCTCTTGATAACTTGTATTTTAATACACTGCTATATATTTTTCTAATAATATCTTTACCATTTTTGCATTATTTTATGCTGAGATTTGACTCTGGTTCTTTTTAAGTAAAGTGTTTTAAAAAACAAGTAATAATTGCATTTTTGTATTATACGAAGTTTATTTTGCAATTCTTTGACAATTATACAATATTTAAATTATGATTTTTAGTCTATTATAAGGTGCCAGGTGTTTAAAACATACTCAAATCTTGAAAAAACTTAAAGAGACATTTTTATCTAAACTAATATTTTATTTATTTTTGTATTACATAATTCTTATATTTTATGTAGTTCTTAAGGTCTTATGTAGTTCTGTTTTATGTAGTTTGTATATACATATGTATTTATATCAGAATTCAAGGCAATATTTCAGGACTAATCAATTAAGTGAAAAAAGCAAGTTTCAGAAACCATATGACATATTACCACATTTTTTTCCTGGTTAAAATAGCACATGCATGCACACTCACACACACACATGCACACACATAGAAGCACAGAAGTTTGGAGGAACAGCTTGAAAGTAAATACAAATCATTAGGCTTATTTTTGTACGGTAAAGGTGATCACTGAGAATGGTTCAGTATTCTTCCATTATATTGTAAAATTACTGTTTTAGTTTTAAGGTGTGAAAATAAGTAAGCTATAATAATAAATGAGAAATTGGTAATACAAAATACTTCCTGTTGTGAATCGACTCAATTTTGGAATAAAATGTTTGTGTGTTTGTTTTATTGTGTTTGTCCACAAAAAAAGTTTTAATATATTTAAAAAGACTAACATCATAGGAAATATGTTCTTTGACCAAAATAGCAGAAGGAAATTTAGAAAATTCACAAATGTATGGATATTAAACAACATTCTTCCAAATAAACAATGGGTAAAGAGAAATATCAAGGGGAAATTACAGAGTACTTTGAGATAAAAATCAAAGTGCAACATATCAAAATTGATAGGATGTAAGACTCATGCAGTGCTTAGAAGAAAATTTATACCTGTAAATACCTATATTAAAAATAAGAAAAATCTAAAATCAGCAATGTAAACATTTACCTTAAGAAAATAGAAAAAGAAGAACAAACGAAAACAAAAACAAATATAAATATGATATATCAAAGATTACAACAGAAATATATGAAATAGGGAATTAAAAACCAATAGAGAAAATCAACAAAAGTTGATAACTTAAAAAGATCAACAAAATTTACAAACCTTTATCTAGATTGACCAAGAAAAAAAGAGAGAAGACCAAAATTAGCGAATTCAGAAATAAAGCAGGGACATTATTTCATTGTCATCATGTTTTTCTGTGGTGGTAAGATTTAGTTTCTTTCTCTTTCTTCTTTGCATTTTTGTTTTACCAGTGGGTTTTGTTTTTTCTTGCGTATTTGCAGTAGTGATTATCATTTTTTACATTCTGGATGCAAGGCTTCCTTGAGGAATTCTTGTACGGTATGGTTATGTGATAGTGAATTCCCACAGTTTTTGTTTGTCTGGAAAATACACTATTTTCCCCTTGTTTCTGAAGGACAGCCTTACTGGGTATAGGAGTCTTTTAGTATTTTGTAGGGTTTTTAAATTTTATTTTATTTTAATATTTTGAATATATCATCCCATTTTCTTCTGGCCTGTAGAGTTTCTGTTGAGAGGTCTGCTGTTAGTCTGATCGAGGCTCCCCTGTACATGACTTGATGCTTTTCTCTTGCTTCTTTTAAGATTCTCTCTTGGTCTTTGAGCTTTGCCAGTTTGACTATAACGTGTCTTAGAGAGGATCTTTTTCAGATGAATCTATACGGAGATCTTTGAGCCTCCTGGATCTGAAGGTCTGTGGCTCTCTCTATACCTGGGAAGTTTTCCATTATTATTTCATTGAATAGATTTTCCGTGCCTTTTCCTTTCTCCTCCCCTTCTGGAACACCCATGATTTGAATGTTTGTGCACTTAAGGCTGTCTGCTTGCTCTCTTAGATTTTTTTCATTTTTTAAATTCTTTTTTCCTTTGTTTTTTTGTTTTGTTTTGTTTTGTTTTTTGTCTGCCTGGGTCATTTCCAAAAGACCATCTTTAAGTTCTCTCTTCTGCTTTTACTAGCCTGCTTAAGCTCTTAAGCTTAAGCTCTTGGTTATGATTTTTATTTCACTGAGTCAATCTTTCAGTTCCATGAGTTCTGCTACATTCTTTTTTAAGGTATTAATCTCTTTGTACATTTCTTCCTTCATATCCTGGAATTTTTTTCTTATTTCATGATGTTGTCTAATTGAGTCTTCTTGTATCTCAGTGAGTTTCCTTAAGATTGTTGCTTGAAAATTCTTTTCAGTCATCTGAAGGGTTTCCTACTATATAGGGTCAGCTGTTTGAGAATTGCTGTATTCTTTTGGTGGTGTCATATTTTCTTGGATTTTATTATTTCTAAAATATCTACATCGATGTCTGGTTATCTGGCAGAGCATTTGCTTCTTCTATTACTCTGGAGTGGGTTTTGAGGATAGAGGTGTCCTCTTCTTTTCCTGGTCTCTAATGGTGACTCTCCTTAGTCAATGCAGTTGAGTATCTTGTGGGCCACCTGCATGGTGGCTGTGGCTACTGCTGTGGTGTTAAGCTCTTTGGCAGCAGCTGTGGCTGTGGTGGTGGCTGTGGTGGGTCACCAGAGCAGAAGTGGTATTTTCAGCATGCTCCTTGCCTACTTCTAGGTGGTGGATGCTGGCTTTGGCTCCTGCCTAGGATCCTAGGTTTTGTCCATTTCTTGCCTTCTTTTGGGCTGAAGAGGTTGCCCTCAGATCCTGCCTGGAATAACAAGGTTTTATATAAAATACTTTTTACATGATCAGCCTGACATTGATGTCTTTAAGAAAACATTTACTTCCTTACAGTGAGCATGTTATTTCTCAGGAAGCATTTACTACATATTACTTGCTGGGTTAAACGTAAAATTATTCAGTATGCTTATATAAACATATTGGAAAACAATTAATTCAAATTTGTAGCATTCATGTAACACAAATCCAAATATTATTATTATTAAAAATTGCAAATATAGATAGGAAATATGCAGAGAGTTTTAAATGAACATTTAAAACATATATGACCATATCTTATCAACACAAGAAATGTATTAAGTAAAAATTTTAATCATTCCTTTGTTAATTATTATATCATTTTGGCAATGATATCTAGTCACATAATTCAACTGTATGTAAACATCCATGTTACATGATCTAGTTACTGCATTAATTTTTTGATTGTGTTGAAAAAATTGTCAGCATAATAACTCGCAAAGGGGTAAGCAGAGTTGGAAATCATTTTGGCATCTATATGGTCCTGTAACAATGGGCTTTTAAAGTAATGCTTAACACTTATACCAAACTTAAATTTTGATTATTTAGTCCAAATTTGGAGAAAGGGGTAAATCTTTAGACCTAACTCTGAAGAATTCATGTCTTGTCAAAATTTTAAAATATTTTGTTCAAAAATAAAGTGGCAATCACTTAATGTTTTCCTTGTTTGTGTAGTTCTCATTCATTCCAACAAAGAACTCTTAGCTGATAATTATGTAATGAATTCCTAAATGAGAATCTCCATAGTAAATAGCTTTGAAGTTATTTTTGACTTGACTCATTTTCCTTTATTTGTTTTAATATTTATATCATCTGTACATAGAAAGAAAGATGAATAGTCATGATTTTCTTGCTACTTCTCCTAATTTTAATTAAAATAGCCTTGAAATATTCTGAGAAACATCATTTGGTGTTCAGTTTGCTCAGCATTCTGGAAGTATTATATAATGTGTAATATAGTTTACTTTAATATAAAATCTCTACAAAGTGCATCTCTTCTTCCATAAGCATTTTTCAGACAGAGAGAGATTAATCTTGATCTAAGTAATGTACCATGATGGAGATTTCCTAATAAATCTTTGAAAAACCATGGCAGTATTGAAGAAACCACAATTCCAAACTTCACCTGTTTAGTTCAGGTTCTCATACTGTATTTTTCTCCTTCATTTATTGATTAAAAATCTCTGTTACATGGCCGGCTAACCACTACTTTGATGAAGAAAAGCCACTTTATGAAGCAGTATTATAAATACAGCCTCAATCAAATAGTTCTTGGAAAGGCAGTAACAACTAATACTGACAGGTTTAGCTGGTGAAGAAAAAACAAACTCCTTTTAAATGCAGACTATTTATCACTCACATATAGATATGAATACAAGAATAGCAGAGATGTCAACTCCTTATGTCTCTTGCTCCACAGGAAGACATTGAAACAAAAAGATCCAGATGACAGAGACAAGAATGGTGACCACCTTTTGCTGAAGAGCTGATTTCATGCTGCAGCTCCGCAGATTTGAGTCTGTAGATGCTCCTAAAGAAGGGAAAGGCAGAAAGCCTCATATCTCATCAGAAGCCAGAAGCTGACGAGAAACTAGCTTATGGGCCGGCCCGGTGGCTCACTGCTACAGTGCGCC
>NW_007742474.1:19234-21598 GCF_000696425.1 Galeopterus variegatus
TTGCCGGTCACGAAAAAAGACAAAAAGGGGAAAAAAAAAAGAAACTAGCTTATAACATCCTACATGATAAATATGGAGGTGAATGAGAAACGGCCTAGTGATACATCTCTCATGTGCCCCTGGTATAAACCTGTCATGTTTTCTGATTAGAAGGCATTCCTCAGGGACTTATATCAATTGTGCCATTAAGCCTTGTCTGCATAGCCTATCTCAATACTTGCAAGTCATCAGGGGGCCATAGCAGAACCGCTGCTCTATAGGAAGACTCACATTAATGGTTAAGAACATGCTATTAAAATTTTTTAAATAAGTTCTACATGTGTGGAAATAAACACATATACACACTAATGAAAACAACATACCCAACATCATCTTCTGAGTTAAATGTTGAAAATAAAAATTAGGTGGCTTTGTGAATTCACCTTTCTGAAAAATGAAAGAGATAAACCATTGTTTAAATGCCAGATTAATGTTAAAAAGAGGTAATTATTTAAAATGTCTACCATCTTTTAACATCTAGGCTAATTACAAACTTTGAAAAACCACAGAGAAATGGATTGAGAGCTCTCAAAACTATGCACTCCTCTTCAGAAATTACAAATAGTCCAGTCCTAAGAGACTCAAAACAGTTTTAACCTAATGATTTAAGAGAGGACTAAATTATATATATATATATATATATATATATATTTCAGATAAATATTTCAGATTACATTTTGAAGTTAAAATAAAATCAAGGTCCACCTGTTAATATTTCTCGATTCTGAGAATATAAAACTTTTGATAATTCAGTAAAAATTTTCCTGAGAATTTAAGCTTGACCAGATTTCATACGTATGTTGGTCCCACTTTTTTATGTAAGTTAATTTTTAGTAAATTGATATATATAATGTTATTGAGAGCTATTCTCCATCTTTGTGTACCTTTTTATTGACTTGCTTGCTTTCATTTTTTTGTTTTTCTAACTTCCTAAGCTCATGCTTTGCAACTTTTCCTACATTATGTTTTAATAGCCTCAGTTTTGATATCTTGTGTATTGTGGTATATGATTACTTTGACAAAAAAAAACTGCCATTATTTTTACTTTTAAAAATGCGTTCAAACGTATTCCCGTTCAATAGTTTTGTACTTTTGTGTGTGTTTGTTTTTTCAATCAATCTCTCTCCTCAGTCCAACCTAAGCTTCCTTTTTCTTTTTTTTTTTTCTCTATATATTTCATCTATTCAGATTCTTTCTGGTTCTGACAATGTCTGTTCTAATTCTTGTTTACAGTTGTTTTCAATATATGAAGCTGATAGCTTGGGATTTCTTATAAAAAGTAAAATTGAAAGCTTTGTTCCCATTGTATTTCAACTTATTGTAAACTTTTATCATTAGTTTTGCTATAAGTTTAAGTTGAAACTTCAGCAAAGTCTTAGAGCAGTTTCTAAAATAAACAGAACAATGTTCCAGTCAACAATACAGCCAGTAACAGTAGGTGGTGTTTTTGGAATTGAATGTGTTTAATGGTTGGTTGAGATAAGATTGGACACTAATAGAAAATTCTTACTTGTCTAAGGCATTTGATTAGAGTGAAAATATTTTGCTTTATTGTCTCCTGTGTTTCTCCTAATGGAGGCAGTGAATTCCAATGGAAATCACTTTAGACAAAAAATAGAGTGAGCCATATTCTGTAACAATTTTGTAACTGACTGGCTGTGTTTAAATGTGCTGGCTGTAAATTTTGACAATTTAAATCTTAGTATCACTCCTTGAAAATGTAAAAACAAATAATATATATCATAAGATGAAGTACTAAAAACTATAGAGAGCTTTGAGATAAATAGGAGGAAGAAAAATAAACCCAACATTTTTCTTATAATTGAGTAGCATCTATGCAAGGTTGCTCATCAACAGAATTTAAATTGGTTTATAGGTGATTATTTTACCCTAAAACTCACAGCTATTATAAAAGGGCCTTAAAGATTTTTTTTCATAATAATTAACATATATTTTATATGTCATACTATTATAATAAAATTATTTAAAAACCTTTCATATATTTAAATCATTAATCAATTAATAAAATATTACTCACAAGTTTGAGGCATAAGTACTACAACTAAATTCACTTTTTAAAAAATTATTTTGCTCATAACTATCTTTTCAAAGAGTGGAGTTGAAATAAAAACAGCATAATAATTTAAGGAGGTGATAACCCTCTTTATTTTTTGATAAGACAAAACGATAGAATGATGATCAGCAATTACAATGATTAATTGATTTTCATAAAGAGCTATTTTTCCGTCATAGCTAGGAGTGTGTAACTAAAGATCAATTCTTATGTTTTCATTAGTGCTTGTCTTTATCTTTAAAGGAATAAGA
>NW_007742475.1:0-333 GCF_000696425.1 Galeopterus variegatus
TTGTTGAACGTGATGTAAAGAGACCCATCCCCTGACCCCTCAGAACGCCCTTTGCTGGCCTGAAATTCAGTCATCCTAGTGAGGCAGTCACTCACTAAGCACCTGCTGGGCGCCAGGGACTGCCCTGGGCTCTGGGGGTGTGGAGGCGCGCCAGACTTGCCAAAGCACTCGCACTCACTTAGGGTCACTTATCAGTTAACAGTTCTTCCCATATTTGGAGACAAGTCTTTTAAAACATGTGTTTTGCAAATATTTTCTTTCAGTCCCGGGGTTTTCTTTTTCCTTTTCTTTCTTTCTTTCTTTCTTTCTTTCTTTCTTTCTTTCTTTCTTTCT
>NW_007742475.1:3303-3710 GCF_000696425.1 Galeopterus variegatus
TGTGTGTGTGTGTGTGCGTGTGTGTGTGTGTGTGTGCACACACACATGCATGTGCTTAAATATTTAAGTCTACTCTCCTCTTCTTCGCATGTTCTATTGGGAAACAGGACCTGAAATAAACAGGCATTTACTGTGAATATTTGTGCTAATCTGTCTGGGAGCTGGGCTGTGTTTTATGGTTGCTGTAGCCATAAGTGCCAGAGGCTTCCACTTCCTCTAGTGTCCTTGATTTTGTCTGCACCACCTCCCCCGACCCCCGCCTTAAATTTGGTCTTCCCAAAGTACTCCTGCTCAGACAGAGTCTGTGATTTGGAGTACCTTCAGCTATAATCCATTATTTCCCTGTGGCCTGATTGGTGTAGTGGCAAGGTATAGGGGTGGGAGAAAATTCCACAGCTTTATGACTG
>NW_007742475.1:5869-6485 GCF_000696425.1 Galeopterus variegatus
GCTAAATCTTGGGGAAACAATGAAAGTGAGGGGCTTGCATTCCCATTTCACAGATGAAGAACTTTAGGCTAAAAGAGATTAAGTAACTTGCTCAAAGGCATACACTAGGTAAGCAGTGGATCTGGGACAGTCTCCCATGTCGGTCTGTATCAGTATCCATGTCTTTCCAATGTATTTCTCTGCCTGTCCCAGAATGCACATTTTTGAATATTCACAGCTTTATCAGAAAATGGTGTTATTTTTTTCAGCTAGGCTCTGGAAGCAAAATTACTGAGGAAAGTACAAGGAGAGATGAATATGATTTTGCAATCCTATTCAGAAATCAGAAATTCCTAAGCCTTCTTCCACTGATTTAGAAGCCGGAAGCAAAGATAAAAACCTTCCAAATTTATTCAATGAAGGTGGCCTAACCCCTGATACCAACACCTGGAAAAGACAGTGCATGCGCAAAAGCCCACAAGCACACACACATGCACGCACACACATACGTGCACAGGCACACAGAAATATGGATCTATCTCACTTATGGATATAGATTTAATTCTTTATCTGTAAGGGAGAGGATGGTGTAATATTAGGAAATATTTGACTATTTTAACAATCCATCATATCAATA